>NC_133584.1:48702634-49002634 GCF_964106895.1 Numenius arquata | reverse complement strand
TGGGTTGTCTCAAGAAGAGAAAGAACTAATTGCTGTCTTCAACTACCTAATGGAAGGTTACAGAGAAGGTGGAGCCAAACTCGGCTGGGAGGTTAACCACGAAAGAGCAGGAGGCAATGGACGGGGGTTGCAACAAAGAAAATTCCGAACAGGTAGTAGGAAAATTTGTGTCAGCCATGGTAGTCAAAAAATGAAGTGTCTTGTCCGCAGAGGCTGTGGAATCACCATCCTTGAAGATATTCAGACCCTGGGCGCGTATGACCCTCAGCAACCTGATGTGACCTAGAATTTGGCCCTGCTCTGAGTAGAGGATTTGGACCAGAGGTTCTTCAGGAGAGGGAAAGGAAGGGAAGGGAAGGGAAGGGAAGGGAAGGGAAGGGAAGGGAAGGGAAGGGAAGGGAAGGGAAGGGAAGGGAAGGGAAGGGAAGGGAAGGGAAGGGAAGGGAAGGGAAAAGGGGAAATCTCTGTTCAGTTTTGCATGTTCAAGCCTTACAGCACATTCCTAGACTGTAAAGAGACAGCGACAGATCATTCTGTGATTTATTTTTGTTCAGAATATGATTTGCATCTGCTAGGAAAGTATTTGGCCAGTATACAGCTGTAACTTTTTTTTTCTTTTTTAATGTTGTACTAAGTCTATCGGTAAACTCGTGTTAAGAAGCCGTTGTTGGAAGTCAAGCAGGCACAGGTTAGAAAGACTACAATGGATGTCTGAGAAGTTTTCCTTCTCCTTCAAGAAGACTCACATGACTTGTACCCTGTTTGAAAACAGTACAACAGCAGTTCAAGAAAAATTGCTAATAAAATGGGGTTTGAAAATTGTTGTAGCTTGTAAAATTAAATGTACCCTGTGATTGTCCACACCAATTGTCTCTACTTAGGTTTTTTACTGTTTTTCACTGTACTGGGAAAGTGGAAGCATGATCAAGTCCACATGAAGGGAATGAAAACAAGGATTCTATTTATGGAATAATTGTCTGAATTTGGAAGATATTCAGTCTGTTCAAGCCAATTCTTCCAAGTGGCATAAACTTGTGTAGACTAGCTGAATCTAAATGATGTTACACCGATTTGTGCCTGTTGAGGACCTGGATTTACTCCACTGAAAGATTAGCAAGTACAATTCCCAACGTTCCTGGTACAGAAGCTGGCTGGAGCCCAAGAACGCAGGTTACGGGTACACCAGCAAGCTACTGTAGGGCATGGACACATGGCACGCACACCTATTACTGTGGAGATTTTGTCCCCATACTGCTTTTACTCTGTCACTTCATGGCAAATATGAGATGTTCTGTACCTCCATCACCAAGCAAGTTGCTTCCTTTGCCACTAAAGTAGAGGCAGATATCCCAGACTACCTCCTTGCAAGTTGCTCCTCAAACTCCTTACTGGCCACTTAGTCACCGTACCTTATTTTTCAGGTTCAGCATGGGGAAAGACAAAGTCAGAAATACCTGCAAACTAGAAAATAAAACAACTCCTTGGTCTCAAGCAGCTTTCCAAAATGACCAAACGCATTTCACAGACTTACAAACCTTGTTCCTGTCACACCAAATGCCATCACACCTTTTGAGACAACCACCTGCCAAGTTTAATTGTTCAGACTATATCCCATTTGATGCACGCTTCACAGCTCTCCATACCTCAGAACTGTATCTTCCCTGGGATTATTAATTTTACTGATTTAGCAGAAGTAGTAACAAACAGGATGTTCAGCTACAAACAAGAACATTGGTTCTCCTATGCAGTGATGGACCACTTCAAGGATAAGGCTTCTGTAATGCAACTAAGAACAGCAGTGAAATAACATCTTCATTTACTACAAATATTGGATTTTCTGTGCTGTAGCAAGGTGTACCTCCATCATTTACTTCTCCACCTGTCAACCACACTGAGGCCAGTCCCTTGGAGAAGGATGCTAGCCGCATCACTGATCCCTCACAACTCTCTGCGTACAGTGGATATTCCAGAAGTCTTCACAAGGCACAGGAGTCTTTCCATTAACTATGGTATGTTCAGTCCCCTGGGATGATCCTGCCATCACAAGAGACATCTGAAGTACAAATGAATAGGAAAATTATTCTTCCTACAATTACTTTTTAGCCAGAAATGGAAATGTCCTGCCTAGCTGACCTTTCGTAGAGCGTCACCTATACTTTGAGAGTTGAAGTGCCCAGGATGTGGGACCATGTTTTTGTATTTCATGAACATTGCAAAGTTAAAGATTTTATTTAAAAGAATTTCATTTAAAAGAAAAATAGTAAATGGCACATCATGTAATTGCTATTTATTTTCATAAACATGAGGTATTTCAAAGTGCTATAAGACGCAGCACTAAATGTACATCGTTGGAAGAAATTAAACACAGAACTTTGCAGTTACCCAGTTCTATGCACCAAACATTAACAAATACATTAACTGGAAGAAACAGGCTAGGAAAAGGCATATATAGTAAATTTCTTTACAAAAGTTTCTTAGTTCAAAAAAGTGATAAAGTAATATCTACTCAAAACTTTCACAACTCATTTTCATACGAAAATATAAGTATCAAATTTAGTTATGTATCAGCATCATACTAAAGTATACAGGCAATGTAAGAATTAGTACAGTACATAACAGAGATTAACAATATATTTGTATACAAAAACATGCTCCTCAAACATTGAGGTATTACAGTACTTAGGTATGAACTTCCAGTCTAATACTGGCAGCAAAAGCCACCTCTCATAACCCAAGACATGTACAAAAGGCAAGTGTGTAGATGGTATTTACAGAAAATTCCCACAGGGGTACAAATGCCAACCCCTAAAGTAACATCTGTTAGAACATAAGCACCATAAAACTTAGGAATGAACATTTTAAAACTCAACTAGATGTCATCAGCAGCTCCAAATGCTCACAACAATTTAAAAAAAAAAAAATCCCCACCATCTACAGTTCTTAAGAGGAAAAACAAAGGCAGTCCATTGTTGTTTGGTAGTCTTGCAATAAACTCCTTGCAAGAACATCCATTTGCTCCGTACCCGGATAATATAGTTTTGTCGATTACTTCAGGGACTGGATTGAAAGTAAAACCAACATTCTTAACGTCAAAAAACACAATTTTTTTTTAAAGAATCAAAAATGTGCAAAGTGGCAATGACTGTCCTGGTCAGCCAAAAAAAAAAATAAAACCAAAACAAAAAAAAGTTTAGCAAGTCCGCTTGTATTCTATTTTCTTTAGCAATTGTTGTTGCCTGGCTTGCAATTTTTCCTTTTCTAGCAATAACTTCTGCTCCTCTGCCTGAAGGGAATGAACATATTCAGTGGCTTTTTTCAAGATCACAACTTTTGCAGCTTTCTCATTTTTAACCAGTTCTGGAACATGGTCCCTTAATGTGAGGAAACTTGACCGTAGATCATTACGCCGTTGGCGCTCCAGGATATTATGGTTACGTCGACGTTCACTGTCCTCTGAATCAGAGTTTCGAGGACTGGAACTCTTAGACTTTGGTTGGATCGTGGGTTTTACTGGACGGGGCACCTCGGTTTTTAACTTCTTCTGCGGTGGAGCATCTTCACTCTCCATGTATGGAGAAGGAGCGGCATAATTATGCTGCTGGTGAATTGGTGCACAACGCTTTAAAATCAGTTCATTCTGCTGTGTCCTGACTGATGGAAAAGTGGTATTTTTAGGACGCACTGTAATAGTAAGGGTGGTAACAGCCTTGTTGGAGGAGGAGCGTCTTTTCTCCACTGTCACAACATCTATTTCTTCTTCTTCCTCATCCTCTTCCTCCTCATCTTCATCATCTTTTGGTAATGCAAAATGGAAAATAAAACAGACGTTACTTTCACAGAAAATACCCCGAACAAGTATCAACCCGTATGCATTTAATGACAAAATGCGTACAGTAAAAGCAGCAATGAAATAACTGATGGCAAAACCTGGGTGTGCCCACCGTATGTAGTCAAGACAAATCTGGAAAAGTATGTAAAATACATGAAATGACTGAAGAACAGTGATTTCTGAAAGTTCAATAAGTTAAATTAGTGTTTTTTTTTTTTCTTAAAGTCTTTTAATTTTCAATCAAAGTGGGGCTACCACCCACATAATCACCGCAGCAGAAAAGAGTTTTTTAGGCAGAATGTATGTATTCTGAATGGCATCGTAGAGCTGCGGTACAAAAGGCATGCACAGTGCCACAACACAGCCCTTGCTTGGTAGAAAAGCAGCCGGAAAACGAAACAATCGCTGGGTTTGTTCTGAGGCAGAAGGTGAAGCTGCTCCAGCCGGGGACCCTTTAAGCCGGCGCTTGGTGCACTGCCAAGAAGACAGCTGTTGGAAGTGCTTCCTCACCCAAAGCTGTCAAACCAGACATTAAAGGGACAGCAGGCTTTGAAACCCTCGGCGGATCACCAAGTTTATGGCGATGGTCATACGGACCAGCTCATCTACACACGCGAAACCACGTTCCAGCCCCAGTGGACTTCTCTGCACGGACGGGAGATGTTTCTGGGCATTTTAGGTTCTGTCAGTGCAACAAAAGCGCTGAGGGGTCACTAGCCTGGCTCCAGCCTTCCCAAATTACGCCTAAGGGCACACACGATCATACTCCAACAACGACGTCCCCAGGGTGATAGTGGCAGCCCGCTCTGCCCACCGCCCCCCCGCCCAGCACGGCCGCTAGGATGGGGCAGAAGGTAAGGAAGCCCCGGTGAGGTCCCCAACACCACGCAGCCCCGCGGGCCGGGCTGCCCGGAGAAGGTGCTGCCCCTCTGCTCCCCCGGGTGCCAGGACAGGAGCCTCGGAGCCGGCCGCCCCCGGCTCCGCCGTCCCCCGTGGGGCCCCGGCCGCGGGGTTCCCGCCGCTGCCGCCGCGCCTGCTGCCGCCTGCCGGCCGCCCCCCGCTCCGCACTGCCCGCCGGCGGGGACACAACCGGGGCGCCCGGGCAGCCCGCGGAGCCGCCACCCCCCCGCCCACCCCACCCCGGCGACGGAGCGAGCGCTTACCCGAGTCGCTGAGGGTGTCGTCCCCGGAGCTGCTGCTGGCCCGGCTGTCCCCGGCAGGGCGCGGCGGGCGGCCGCCCAGCGGAGCCCCACCGCCCGCCGCCGCCGCCGCCACCGGCCCGGCCCGGCCCGCCGCCGCCTCCCGCTTGTTGACGGGGAAGGGGAAGACCACGGCCGGGTCCACGCACTCGGGCACGGCGGCGCCCAGCTCTGCTCGGCCGCTGGCGGCGGCGGCGGCGGGGCTGCCCGCGGCGGCGGCCCCCGGGGGCGGCGGCGGGGCGGCGGCGGGCGCCTTGCCCTGCAGCTTCTCGCTGACCGCCCGCTCCAGCTTCTCGCGGGCGGAGAAGCCGCTCCACATGCAGTCCTGGATGATGATGGAGTTGAGGTTGTTGGTCACGCCGAGGCCCGTCTCGAAGAAGTCCCCTCCGTCCGAGCCCCCCCACAGGTCGGCTTCGGGGGGCAGCAGGAGCAGCTCGGACGCCCAGTCCAGGGGGTCGGCGGGGCGGCAGCCCCCCAGGGCCGCCCCTCCCCACGGCACCGAGGCTCCCCCCGGGGGGTGCTCCTGCAGCCCGGCCCGGCTGGGAGACAGGGGAGGGGTGGGCAGCAACTCAAACTTTTTCCAGATGTCCTCCCCGGGGGGAGCGGAGTCCGGCCCGCACAAATAAAAATCATCTTCGTCCGGGTAGAAACAGGGCTGCAAAGAGTCGAACTCGAGGTCTGGGTTTTTACTGACCATTCCTGGCATTACGGGTCTCTTCTTGCTGATCCCTGGGTCGGGCAATGGTTTTACAGACAGGTTTTATGGGTATTTCCACCAAGGGGAAGAAGAGAGGTTCTCCCAAGACCTGAAACTAAACCAAAAATAAAAAAAAAAAAAAACAACCACAATTAAAACATGAAGAAACAAACAGACACGAATGTGACTCTCCTTAACCGAAGGAAAAAAAAATAAAAAAATAATCCCATCATCAACAGCAAGAAAGAGGGAGCCTCTTGCAAGTTGAGAAAAAAAAATGCCTCTCACACACCTTTCCTCCCGACTCAAGAGATTCAAAGACAAGCGATCAGGTAGCGCTCCCACAGGCACAGCTTTCCGCCTTCCCCGGCGCTCCGTGAGGACACAAAACCAGCCGGCAAGGTACAGCAGGGATGCAAAGCACCTCTGTGCTCTTGCACATAGCACTCGCCTGCTCACCCCAAACTGCTTCAGAACGCTCAAAACAGCAGAGTAACTGTAGACAGATGCAAGGCTTTGATACCGTAATCTCTCCAGAAAGCCCTCTTAATATGCCAGCAAAAGTAGAGGAAGTTTACTCCTTTTGTCATCTGCGGAGCAGTGCAAAGGGGAGAGAGAAGGATGCAAAAAAGGGGGCGGAGGGGCTCTTTGCAACTTCGCAAATCGCCAGTTCATTCACTCAAAGCGAGCCAGAAAAATCCGCACAAAACACAAGGGGGGTGGGGGGAGAGGAGGAGGGGAAATCCAGCAGCAACAGAAATTATCAACCTTATGCAATAATCTCACGCACAAAAATGCATTAAAACCACCCCGGCGCCACCAACAAAGCCTCCTGATTTGCCAAGAAGGTACGGGAAGTTTTTTCTCCCCCCTTTTTCCAGTTTAAGACAAGAGCAACGGAGACCTTGCAAAGACAACAACTTTGTGCATTTTGCCACTTCATGCAACCAAACCTCCTGCAAACACACCAGCTTTCCAGCTCTCTCACCTCCGGAAAATGCACGCTGCTGCTGCTGCTGCCCTTCCCTCGGCCGGACCCCCCACTCACTAGCCACGACCAGTCAACCACAGCCCCATTCCTCTTCCGACACCTCAGTTGCATCAGACATTAAAAAAAAAAAAAAAAAAGACTATAAGTCCAAAAGAGACATTCAGCGTCTCCCTTCAGCTCGGTGAAGGTAACGCGAAGGGAAATCGTTCTGCTGGGTTCAGAACAGCTGACGCTGAAACGGAGACCAAAAAGGGAAAAAAAAAAAAAAAATCCATTAAAAGCCTTATGATGAAATGCAAAGAAACGAGCCCGGCTCAGCTGCTCTCCCCCTGCCCCGCCCCCGATCACTTCCAGTATTGTACATTTTTCTACTCGTGAAATACATTAAACCGTTAAAAATGCAAAGCAGCGAAGAGGCACCTACAAAACACAGGCGATCTCAACGCGACAGCTCCAAAACAAAACAAAAATACCCTCCAGGATTTTCTTCTGCTCAATGAAAAACCCATTCAGGCACTGCAATGCCCCTGCGCGTCCTTTCCCTTCCCACCCTCCCTAGTTTAGCAACTCAAACGCGATGTGGAATTGTATTTATTTGATTGGGTTTTTGTCCTCCTGCTTATTACAGCCCAGACCCTGCAGCTTCCTCTTCTTACCTCCTTGGTGATGGTGGTGGGTGTTGCAGGGGGGAGGAGTGGCGGGGGGGGGAGAAGGGGGGAAGGGTAAAGGGAAAGAAAAAAAAAAAGCGGGGGGGGGGGAAGAAAAAAAAGCAGATGATCTTGTTGTATGTTGCACTTTACTGAGCGCCAGCCCGCCCGGCCCCCGCGGCTGGCCCGAGCCTCCGCATTCACCCTTTGCTTGCGGACAGATGACTGTCACTGGCTGGCTTTGAAGCTGCTGGATATTATTAACCCCCCAAAAAGGCATTAAAAAAAAAAAAAAAAAAAAAAAAAAAAGCTGACACACCCGGGGAGGGGAGCATTAAAAAAAAAAAAAAAAAAAAAAAGAAGAGGAAAGCGAGAGCAGCCTAACCCCACCTCCCTGATTTCCATACAAGCAGGGAGGCGCCTGGCGTTTGGCGCCAAAAGCCCCATTCGCTCTTTATTCTCTGCGCGCAGGACGCGGTGCCGCTGCCACAGCGCCGGGGCCGGCCCGGGGAGGGGAGGGGAGGGCGGGCGGCCGCCGCGGGGGGCCGGGGCCGGGCGGGCCCGGGGCTGCCCCGCTCCGCTCCGCTCCGCCCGCCGCCGCCGTCCCTTTGTGTCGCCCCCTCCCCGCGCCACCCCGAGCTTGGGGGGGAAACGTCGCCTCCGGGCCGCCGCTCTCCCCACCCGTCATCTCCCGCCGAAACAACCGGGGCAATTAAATAAAAATAAATAAATAAATAAATAAATAAAGATGCATAAAGGATGTGGCTGGGCGAGGGAGTCGCGTCGACTCTGGGCTTTGTAAATAATTAGTAATAATCATCCTGCAGTGATCGCCTCCCCGCAGGCGAAGCGGGGCTTGCACACCGCCGCCGCTCCCCGGGCCGCCCCCGGCGGGACGGGCGGGCCGCCGGCCAGGCCCGCCTTCCCCCGCGCACACCGGCCCGACCCGGCCCGGCCCGGCGGAACCGGCCGTCGCCACTCGGCGGGAGCCGCCGCGGCCCCGCCGTTCCGCTGCCGACGGCGACACCTTGCGGAGGGCCGGCGGGAGCGGCGGCGAGGCGAGGCGCGGCGCTCGCCCGGCCGCCTCCACGCATATCCCCGGCGGCGCGGCACCCACCGCTCTCTCGCCTCCTTTCCCCGCGGGCGCGGCGGCGGCGGCGGCGGGGCGCGCCGCGGGACGGGACGCGACTGGACGGGAGCGCGACGCTCTCCTCGGCGGGCGGCGGGTGCGATCCCGATCGCGATCCGGCCGCCGCTCGGGGCGGCGCCTCCTCGCTCATAGGCTGCAGGTTGAGGCGGGGACTCGGGCGTCGCTCGCAGGAAGGGCCGGTGGCGGCGGGCGGCCGCTTTGTGTGCGGCGGCGGCGGCGGGGCCGGCGGGGCGCCGCCTCCCCGACCCGCCTCGGCCGGCGGTGGGGGCGAGCCGGGGGGTCTTCCACACCGGCGGCACCGGGAGGCACTGCGGGGAGAAGGCGACCTCGGCGTCGATGGAGGCGACTGCGGAGCGGGAGGCTCCTGCTGAGAGAGGGGAGAGTCGGCCCTGAGGGAGGCAGGGTTGATCCCTGCGCCCCGTTACCGCGTCCCCAAGGGGGCATGTTGGGCTGGCTGGGGAGGTCCTGCCTCTCCCATGTGGTGATCCCCCATGTCTCACTTCGGTGGCCAGGGCTAAGAGGCTCCACTGCCTTTTCAGTGTCCTGAAACAGCCTTGAAGATTGGCTGGTCCTGAAGCCAGTCAGTGCCCAGGGCAGCAGCCCCGGGCAGGCCTGGCCCCGGCACAGGGCTGCTGGAGGTGGCACGATGGCGGCGTTCGGCCTGTGCTGCCCATGGAGGCCAGGCTGGTTGGATTGGCTGACCAAAGGTGACAACGGCCTTGAAATGGCGCCAGCCAGGGCAGTGAACTTCTGCTGGGAGTCTTTGCTCCCCTCAGCTCGCTCCCACCCACCTTTTCCCCTCAGGGCGGAGGTGGCTGGGTGCCATTTTGCAGAGGAGCCTTGGGTTGGCCCCGGCTGAGAGCAGAAAGGGCACCTGGGAGGCGAATCCTCTGTGCCAGGGCTTCCGAGCGAGCGCGGCTGAAGCAGGGGGTGCTGAAGGTGACTTTAGAGTATCCCGCTGTGAGTTACCACTTTTCCGGGAGGTAACAGCCGGCTGGAGTCAGCTGTGGGAAGGGCAGCGCACCATAAAGCAGAGGAGCTCTGGATCAGCTCCTGCCAGGGTGGCAGCCAGCCCCCGGTGAGATGTTTGAGGTCAGGCTTGCCTGAACTTTTGTGATTTGGCCTCTGTTCCTCTAATGCACTTTGTATTCAAGACAGGGGAATTCATTGATTAGCTAATGTGTGCTCGGTACTTTAAAAATGTGAAGTCTTATGAAAGCGCTGAGCTTTATTAATTTCTGTTTGGATGATTTGGCTGGACAAAAAAGGTGTGGGCGGTTGGGATTTTTTTTTCCCCCTCACATTTCAGTAGCCTTGAGCAGGTTGCAGCTTGTGAGGAGACATGAACAGTTAGTATGTTTCTCACCGAATGTGTGAACAATTTATTTATACTCATCAATCAAGGACCTTCCTCAATTTAAGCAATTATTTATGATTTGCTCCTTTAAAATAATTCTTTTTGTCTTCCACATTTCCTTTAATGTTCTTTTATATGTAAATATTGATATACCCATACCTTAGAGATGGACACGGGCTGCTATTGATTTATTAATTCATTAAAAATTTGCACCAAGATTTTCTCAGCAGCCTTTTTAAGTTTTCGGGGTTTTTTTTACATCTATGTGTGTGGGAATAAAGCTATCAACTTCTAGGAAAAGTTCTGCTCTGGTGTGTGATATCTTCTGTAGTACCCTGGATGAGAACATTAATGGGGGGTAACACTCAAGACAAATCTTTTAAAGTAACTTTCATTGTCAAAAAAAACCCCGAGCCTAACAAAAACCAAAACCCCACCAAACAGGAAATGGAAAGCAGTACGCTGAGAAACATTGCTGTTTATGAGCACTAACTGTTTAGGTAAAAAGACTTGTTAAAACCCCAGATCTATCGCTTTATCTTATACAGTTGAGAAAGACGTGGAAAACATTGTGCAAAGCTTTGGAAGGACTGCACGAATCTTTATGCTGTTTTGCCTGACACTTACTTTGGGTTATTTTATCAACATTTACTTTTTTTTTTTTTTTTCTCTGATCCCTTCTGTCTCTGCAGTGGCAAATATCAAGAAGCCTTAAGGCAGATGGAAACCTGAAATTACTTGTAGTTACTGTGAATTTATTATTGCATCGTTTCACTGAAAATTAAGATGTGCTGATTCTAGAACTGGGTCCCAGTGTAGACCAGTTGTGTAGCAAGTATTTTAAGGCATTGTAAGAATTTGCTATCTGGAAAAGTAGAAAGAGATGTTTAAAAAAGTGTATAAAAGGCAAAAAGATGCTTTTGCCTATACAGTGGTAAGAATCTAAGTGGATCCTGTGGTCTTTAATTTGGCCTAACAACGAGCCTGAGAAAGCACTGTGCTGAGAGCTTGGACATACACACCTGGGCGTAATAGACGGGTAAGTTACTGCTGTTCAGGGGTACTGAACATTCTCCCCTTCGTCGTTATTGATTCATTAAGGAATGCTGTGTAAGGCAAATTTCTCTGGCTATGCACACCTCCTCTGTCACCCTTACAGCCTGCGACTACGAAGAAGATCAAAAGAAATTGGACCATATTACTTTATATACGTGCAGTTGTCTTCCGCAGAGGCACCCAAACTTTAGTACATTTCTGAGTTTTCTTTGCTAGTCGGAAGTAACGTATATACTCTCATGACTCCATGTTAAATTGTAGAAGGGGTTTATAAAGAGTTTCCTTAATCGGGGGGGGGAGGTGTGTGTTCTGAGTGCACTTGGCAAAAGCATGACAGAATGGGAATGATTTATCCCTGTTCTGTCTCAACCAGCAGAAATGACACGTGAAACTTTCTGTGTAGGACTAGAAAGGACATAATTATGAACACTCATAGACCTGGGATTTTTTTTTTTCTTAAACAAGGCAGTAGTAACATTTTCAGGTGGATTAAGTATTTGGAGGTAGCTGTTAAATTAACATAACAGTTACAAAAGCTGCCAGATTTAGAGCAGCCCGTTTATTCCTGCATGCCTTCCGTAAACTTGCTAGGTAGTTACACTGATCTGCTGTGTAGCTGATCAGTGTGTGTAATCTCGAATATATCTCTTGCCGCTCTCCCTGAAGGTAGAGTCTGGTATTACTTTTACCCTCATTCAGGTGAGACAGGGTAAGGGACTTGCCCAGTGTCACATATGGAAATCGAGGCAGATTTCCCCGGTATGCTGATTGTAACAGTCTGAGGCAGCAATTGCTTTCCCACAAGTTCTTGCAGAGTGCATCATCATCGTCCATTAAGATGAAAGAATAGCGCAGCCCCTCCAAGCCACTGGATGTCACCTCTGCAAAGAATGCCATCCTCAGCGCTACATTCACAGATGTTCTTGTGACATGAAAACTCTCAAATACCAGCCGTGATACCTAGTGCTTGTGTAATGTTCCACACAACCAAGACATTGTACAAACACAGACATTGAAAAACTTGAGTTATTTCACTTACAGTCACCGCAGAGGTAACTAGCCAATCTTACGTGTACACTCAGAAACATTTTAAGGAGTACCGAGTAATCAGAAAACTAATTCTATTTAATTAAAAATAATTTTGAGGTCATATTATTAATAAGAAATAATCTGATAAATAGAATCTCACTCTGGCTGCTAAGAACAGAGGAAATACGTGATTTAACCAGGTAACTGTGGCTGAATGCTCCACCTTTAAGCGTCCCTAGGTGTATCAGAAACCACCTTTCAATAGTTAGTGAAAAGAAAAAGAGCTTTCTTCCTTCTGTGCTTTTTGTGTACATTGGGTTTCTCTAAAAGCCGTTGGTCAGACCAGCGTTTGTGCACTAGACTTCTCCCTCAGCTTCCTTTCTAGCTGCTCAGAGAGCACTGGAAGATTTTCATTAAAACCAGAAGGACTAGAAATGTATTTTTTAAATTTGGCAGAAGCTGATAGCAGTTGCTCAGGAAAACATCCTACTTGCAACAGATTTTTCAAACCCTATATATGGCTAGATAAACATCTAAGCATTTGGTATCTTACAGTTGTATTCTAAAGCAAAACAAAACAAAACACAAAGAACTTTTAAAAGTTGCACATAAGACCACCAAGTGAAATGTAATAGAAACGAGGAATTTTGAGAGCCTCGTTTCTGATGTCTCTTTTTCATGAGAATTCTTGATGTCTAATTAAGAATGAGCTTATTAACTTTTCTGGGTTGAAATATTAATAAGATCTCTTTTCTCTTTTCAGTTTCCAATTTTAAAGAAAACTGCAGGAGTTTTAAGGTTTTCTAGACCTTTCCCGCTCAGTAAAGTTTGGTTGAAACTGCCTGGTGAGTTCAAGATCCATGTCAGGGAATGACAGACAGATAACTCTGCTGAATGTGGGTTGTTTTCTTTTTCTTAGGAAACTTGGTCAAGAGGAAATCAAATACCTATCAAATATAAAATATTATGAATTTATTAAATTTCATCATTCAAGTATTTTCTTTGTGCACAAAAAATGATTATAGAGAAAAATACCTCACTGCTCCTCTTAGTCAGGCTGCCACAAGAAACGTTAATACAAAATCTGTGGATAAATTCCCTTTCACAATATTGTAACCCACACACATTATTACAGTCATTACTTCCTCCTAAATGTATACATAGTGCATGAAAATATATCCTATTTGTAAAATCACTTACAAGCATTTATCGCTCTTGCAAATGATGAGTATTATCAGGAAGTATGAGTAGGAAGGTATAACCTTCCTGAATTTAATCGTTGCAGAAGTGTCTGCTGCTTAGTGCCATAACAATAGGGTCAGGTTGTTCTTGTGTTATATTCCTGTTTTTATGAATACCTGTGACACAATGAGCACATTTGATAAGCACATGCACTTCAGGACAACAGCTATGGTAAAATAGTTTTTCTGTAGCAGGTGAGTAGACCAGTTAAAAATGACTTGATGGTACATAATCAGAGCAATGATAAAATTGTGTTTTGTTAGAATAATTTGTTAAATAATTTGTTAATAGAAGTAGATCAGTCTTTTTCACTTTTTTTTTTTTTTTTTTAATTTATGGTGAATGTACTTCATGTTCAGCACACTGAGACACTAACCTGTATTACCATGCTGCAAATAAACAGCAATTGTCATCTACCGGTAATTCTGAAGATATCAACAATCTAAATTTATACTGTCTCCTTCAGCCACAGCAAATATTGTAGGCCTCTTGCAGGGGTGGACATCTTTATAAAATAGTCTCATCACAGGTTGTCTTTTTTTCTTTGAAAGCCAAGGGTTTGAGCCTATTCAGTCAATACCCACTCCACTGCCTGTTAAAGCTGGGGGAAAACTCTTCCGAAAATTATTTTAGTGAAGCCCAGGAGAGTCATTCTGATATTTTGCAGTTCATAAGCACGGAGAGAACGAGACTGAAGGACAGCTTCCTCCTGCTTCTCTTGACCCGCTGCAGGTAATAGGCAGGTGAGAAGAGATCTGGTGAGGTCTGACAGCTTCACCCAGGAAGTTTTTCTCCTCGCGGTGGTCCATGCCACTGCATCAGGAAGTCTGGTTCATCTCAGTAAGTTTAATTCTCTGAAAAGCTTAGTTTAGTTAAAATCTTCTTAATGCCACGGCAAGAAAGATAGGAGAGTGAACACTGGAAGACCTTTGGGGTTGTTCACATGGCTTATAAAATGGGCTACTTAACGTAGTTTGTCCCTGATTCTTACCCCGTTTCTCTTCTACCTGTCCCCCTCTGCTTTATCATCATAAATTCAGTCATTTAGTGGTTTGAAGCATTACAACATTTTATGTTTGGGTATGCTCAAATGTTTTAACTTTTTTTTCAGCAATTAGCCATTTGTGCAAGCTCACTTTACTGACTGTTTTTGAAACTTTTAGCTCAAAATATTTCATGGGTTGCAAAGCCTTTTAAAGAATTCATTATCATGAAATATTTTGCCAGATAATTCACTGAGACAAATGTGAAATGTGCAGTCGGGAAGGTAAAATTATAACCAGTCACATAAACCTGTCTTCATTAGCTCCCTTTCAGACATCTCCAAATGTTACCAATAGAGAAAGACATCATCGGAGGGTGGTTTGAAGTGTGAATTCTTTAGTTTTCAATTGGAATCTGCTTTATGTTTGAGAGGAAGGCTTTCATTTCCTGCATCTGAGATTCATTTTTAAATGCAAGCTAACAGGAAGATTAGCCTTTAAGGACTATTAGTGACTGGCCAGAATGGTGTTGGTGACTAGAACATAAAAGGGGAAAAAAAGAAAAATATAGACTTAATTGAGTGAATAAGGGGATGCATCAAACTATATTCTCAGCTGGTGTCAATTGATATGGCTTCCGTCCATTGGGATTGTGCCAGATGAGACCAGCAACAGATTTGTCCTGTCGTGATTCCAACTTTAATCCTGGGCCACAACTTGAAAGTAGTTTTCTGGATTGTTTAGTTTGTTCTTATTTTATATGCAACAGATAGAGCCTTTGCTGATAACCTGTGGGACATTCTTCAAAGCTTTGCCATAAAAACTGTTAACAGCAAAGGAAACGCTTAACACTTATTGCAGTAATGAAAATATCTTCAGACACATTAAAGGCCTTTATGGAGTTTTGATGGTTTTATTATTACTACCATTCCTGCTTTAGTAAATCACCATGTCAAAGTTCTGTTTATTTATGTGTCACAGGAATTATTGATGTATCTCTGGCTGTAAGCAAAAATATATGAAGGGTTATGCCACAATCTTCGGGCGTCTTACCATTTCCTCCTTCTTCTTCTGCATGCCTTTCATAGTCTCCCAGAGAGAGCTGGCTGTGTCCTTAATGTCACTGGGGCTAATTCTCATGGGCTTCTGTGAAACTCTCAGCTCCTTTCCTAAATTATGGGCACCCAAGCCTTGAAGAAGGTGTTTGCCTCCCGGTAAAACAAATGATTTCTAGAGATGAGAGGCCAGACTCAACAGACCCAGGCCTGCAGCTGTTTCAGGAATTCCTAAAATCTATTCATATGTTTAAGATATTCATATGTTTTTCCAGGCAAATGCAAGAGGTTTCTGTAAGGCAGAAAATGGCTTTGACATGAGCCATGATCAATAGGAAGCTGAAAGAGGTGTCTTGTTCTGATCATTGTACATAATTATTGTAAAATTGTTTGACAGATTACAGACTTCCAGTAGTAGAGTTTTAGAAGCAAGTGCCACAACAAATGTGTTTTTTTAATTTGATTTTTTCCTCCTTAATGGATGATAAGCCATTTATTGTACTGATCATATTTAACATTGGATTCCTGTTGCTTGCAGTGTTCTGCTTTGAATGCTTTAGGGCTCCTCAGCACTGTAACTTTGGCCTTGGCTGTCCATGTGTCTTAAAGATTTTCTGTTGCCAGATATTGCTGAAGTATCTGAACACACTCTATGAGATCTAGACCTGTCAGCTTCCCTCTAAACCTGTCTCTCGTGGCATTATAAAGGCAGTTCTGCTGCCTCACTCCTCAGTACCTAAAGTGACGGGAAAAAAAGAGAGAAAACATGAACAAGAAGCAGCCAGTATGTGGCAAGCCAAGGTGCAGGTGGAAAAAAGACGGTACAAGACAGGAGACAGGACAGCATATTAGTCTTGTAGCCATCCAGAAGAGGGTATGAATGAGAGAAAAAAGTTGCATGCAGTTTTGGCTGAAGGATGTTATAAGGCATCATAATGAAACAATTTTTCATTAAAACTGCTCACTTGCTTTGTTTTTGCTGTTATCAAAATGAATTATTTGGTGGTCTTATGACTTTTGATTTGGGTAACTTGAAATGTCAAGGTAGAAGAAGCAGTTTAAGACAGACTGTCCTTGCACCCCTTAATTAAAAGAGTTGTAAAAAGTTGCTATTTAACTTTGAGCTGAGGAAAATGAAAAACATATATTTAGTGTTGTCCTCTATTATAGAAGTATATCCTTGATTTTTGGCTGTTAATTACTCTTTTGATCATTTTATAGGAGGGACTTCCTTCTCTTACTGTTAACTGAAATATCCAAAACTGCAATCCTGGTTTGGTAGTGCACAGCTATGTTCATGTTAAATGTTTTTTCATCAGTAATCTAATATTTCTGAGCCATTACAGTATTAAGGCTTAGCTAGAGGTTTTCCGTACTGATAATGCATATGTCTGTTTTCCGGTGACATAATTTCATTGCTTCGAACAATTTCTGTTTAACAGAGCTCAAATGCTCTTGATATCCACAAATGTAATTCTGTATGATATCAAAGTTTATAATGGATGGGCCACATTAGCAAAGGAATACAGAAATGTACATTATTTCAAAAGAGTTAAAATCTGTATTAAAGGAAGAAAAATTATTATGTTTTGTTTCTATCCTGACATTACCCAAGTCCTCTAACAACAATTTTCATTGCATCAGTTCCAGAGTACTAAATATGTAGAGTTTTGGCAAGATCCTTGCCTCAAACATAGTAGTACTGTGCTGGCATTCCTGCTCCTTTGACTTGTATTTTGGGTGCAGGCAGCTAGATCAGCATTAAGCAGTGCAGAAAATCAGATTCGTGTGCCAGGGTTTCAGACTACTGGTAAAGACTTGTTTTTGGCAGGATAGCACTATAGAGAGAAGGTTGGAAGGCATCATCCCTCCAGTGCAGCAGGGTGTTGAGGACTAGTTTTCTGCTTACTCTGGAAAAAAATATTACTGAAATTATTCTTTTGTAAACAATTAAGAAAAGACCATGCTTTGGTAGCTTAATATACTTACAAGAAGCAGCAACAAAGTGAATATAGGTAAGCATATCAGTGGGAGAAGAGTATTGTATATATATAGAAGCATGTATCCGTGTATATGTATGTGTGCATACAGGTGTGATTTTATACTCCAACTTACCCTATAGTCAATGTTTAAAGCTGTTTTTCTGTTTCAGAAATGTAAAAAAAACCCAAACCATTGAATCCTTGTCTATACTGCTTTTCTTTTTTCTTTTTTATTTTTTTTTTATAGGATGATCTGCAGTATTATTTCAGTTAGCTGCTCTTACAGAGAATTTAGAATACTTCTACATGGGGCAATAGAGCGTGAAGAACATCCCCAGCTCACCTAGACTGGTCTCATAGATCTACAAAGCACGCTGCACTGGTGATAGCTCAAGTACTAAAAGATGTATAAATTGAATTTGCCTGGCCCACTGCTGAAGACAGTAGGTTTTGTTGCTTCACAAGGTTAATAAGTTGGGCTCAGCATCATTTTGGAATTGCTGTAGTGTGTTTCATTCTGGCGCTAGCTTAACCAATGCTAGCCAGGCAACTGCATCACGCTCCAGTGTGCTGTGTAGATGCACTGTGTGATAAACAGGGATAGTGTTTGACTTAAGCTGCTGAAATAAGTATTTAATCTTGTTCACTGCATATTTTTTTCTTTTTCTTATTAATCTTCATACTCGCCTGTCAGACCTATGAATTTGTCGAACAGTTGGACTGGTGCTAGATGATGATAATTCTAAGGCAGGATGAAATGTAGTATGGAAGTGTGTCCTAGGCTTTTCATTCTAGTTCTGGTTTAACCTTTTGACCTGTAGCAGATCATAAGCAAGGTCATGTTAACTTTCATATTAACTTTCAGTTTTCCTCGCTTGTAAAATTTGATGGTTAGCACCTCTGTGAAGTATTTTGAGAACTTCAGGAAAACTGGATGTTGCTAATTAAGCTAGTAAAAACCTAGTAGATTTTTGGTTTGTAGTATGTTTCTACTAATATGATGGGGAAAGAATACTCTGCAATGAAGGTAGAATTGCTCTACTGTGTAGAAAGTAAGGCTAAATGCTGGAATGAAACAGGAGTTCATTTCACCTTAGGGGATGGCTACAGTGCAGACGTGTATCTGAGGTAGTCATTATAGGCTGCCTTTCTAGTCAATGGACAACACTTGCCACAATCCATTTGAATTTCTGTAGATGTCTGCTTTAAAGTGAGATGAATAATGCCTTAGGAATAATGCTCATTATATAATTTAATGTTACCTCCTGCTATAGAGGTACCTCCAGCTGCACTGTATTGGTTGTGGTTGCTTTTGTTTGACTGAAGCACCACTTTCATAAAGTCCTTTTTTAAGACTAATTTGGACAAACAATCCAATACTTGTAGCAATGATACAATTTTTTTTCCCTTTCCTTCCCACTCATATCTTATATTAACCTTCAAAAATAGTTAATGAAGCATATAAATAGCAGTTGAAACCGCTTCTCATAGAATATCATCATGTTTGAAAATATGTGCTGAGTGTTGGTCAGCAACTGCTGTAAAAAAAATGAAAGGTAAATTTGTCATGCAGCAGTGAAATGCTGAAGTGGTGATTAGTCTTTTGACAAATAGATGAGTCTGGCTTGGCCAGCTGTCAGGATGGTTGTATGCGTGTTTTGCTGATTCTGATTGTGTTACTTTTGGATTTGAACTGAGGTCAGGGTAATTGCATAGAAAGATGTGTCACTGTTTAAGAAGATTATAAAAATGTGTGCTCTATTTCTGCACCTCCTTCTGAGATGCAGTGGCTTTTCTTACCTGGTCTGTGAATGGTGCCATTGCAGTCATTTAAGTGTTAGTTGTAATGTGAATACAAGGATTTTCAATATATTTACAAAAATATACGTTTCAACCTCTTTGGAACTGGGATATTATTATATACAGAGAGTAACTCCATGTTAAGACTGTTATTTGTGCAAGGTTGTTCTCCTGAAATTATCATTGAGTTCCCATATACACATAAATGCTGGTATTTTTTCTTGGAGCTGGCTTGGGTATCTGAGTTAGAAATAACGGTGGATAATGAAATGTGATGTATGTGTATATTCCTTGTCCCATTATGCTGATAGACCTGCATCTGGTGTTTTGGAGAAAATGTGAAAAGATAATGAGTAAACCTTTGTGCATATCCCATGGCTCAGAGGAGAAAAGAGGCTCTTCTGAGACTTGCATGTTGTTAGTGGTGAGTATTGGAAAAAAAAAAACCTTTGCTTGTCCTGCCTTGTGAGAAGTGAGACTTGAAAGAACTTTCACTTCTTTTACTGGTTTGAAAACATATTTGACCTCTGAGAAAGGAAGCCAGGGAGAGCGTTGAATAAGTTGATTTACCATCTCTTGAAATACCTCCTTTACTGGTTCTGTGCCAAAATCTGAAGTGCTGTAGTGACAGCAGCCAAAAGGGAGTGGGGATTTGGATGGAGATAAAGGGAAAGATTAAAAAAAGAAGTCTAAACCTATATTTAATCCAATGGTCTCGTTATCTGAAGCTGGCCACTTCCAGGAGCTCTGCAAACTTTTCCTTTAGTGAATGAATTGAGCCCTGTGTTATAATGACAAATACTTCTTCTGGGAAATACTCATATTGTGTTACATTAATGCTATAGTGAAAAAGTCCAAACTGAATTAGATATAAAAGATATCATTTTTTACATCTGTGATGCATGTGGATTATGGAGGCAAAGATGACCCAAGAAAGTGGAAGCTATGTGTCTGAGTTGTTGAAAAGCAGGTTTTGGAATGACATCCCAGGAACAGCTGCTGCTGAGCACACGGGATTGTGGGGGCGGGTGTGGGGTACAGTGTGATTATCAGTGAAATGTTCAATTTTTCTTTAGTCCAAGAAAAAAGGGGGATTCATTAGTGTTTCTGATGGATTAACTACAAAACATAGCTACTTGAACACAATTCTAAGATTTCAATTCACATTGTCGTAGTTGACTTTTAGCTGGTTGATTTCAGTAAACTTCTACTGATTTAAACCAGCTGAGACACTTTTCCACAATCATCACAGTATTATTCACTTGAAGTATGCTCCTGTACTATAAGCTCTCTGGGGCAGAGAGCTCCAAAGTCCTAAGAAAAGTGGTTTCAGGACTCTTTGGAAGCAGATGTTTGCCCCTAAGTAGCAATATTCAGCATAATACATCCTAATTTGAGGTTGCCTAGTAGTTAGGCATTGCAGAATTGAATTTAGCAGTACCTAGGTCACCCTTGTGATTATGTGCTGTCTTTGGAAATTTTGGCAATGGGTGAACTGTATACTTCTTATAATTCTACTTGAATTCCATATCCTATTTTTCCACGCCTTCGTAGAAATGTCTGCTTGGTGGTTAAAGGATCATAAAGGTAAACATGTAAGGCTATATTATAGGTTCACTTTTCCCAGACATGACCTTTTTATTGACAGCCCCATGCAAGTTACGTGGTGAGTACACCCTCGTTCTAAATTTTCTGAAGTCCCATCAAAACTGTAACTGAACCAAGTGGACAAAGATGGACAGAGAAGCCTAAGCAGTGTCAGCAACAGGTCTGAGCAGTCCATAAGAGTGTGCATAATGACAATTCTGCAGAGGAAGGTGGCACCCGTAACATCAGAGCAATCACAGCAGGAGGTGGCAATTGTTTTTTAATCAAAGTGAGAAGCGAGGCGTGGCAAAAGTGAAGGCTTTGGAACGGTGTGAGGACTTGAGAAGAGATTTTGAGTAAGGCTGAAGGCAGAGAGGCTTGGTGTAAGAAGCTTTTGAGCGACTGACTTGCTTTAATTAGGAGCAGTGGATTTAAAGTGCAGCACGCTGATGGAAAATAATTCCCTTACAGAGCCCTTAGTGAGAATCTGAGTCCTTTTCTTTTGTTGTTATTTAAATCTACTGGTGTATGGGGTTGTCATCAGAAGGAATGTTTGTTGCTTCTTGTTTATTCAGGTCAGGAAAGATGTTCATGAAATATGTAGTCACATAGTAATTATGTCATCACATACACTGCTACAAAACTCTCCTCAGTGAAGAGGAATTTCCTTTACACCTGACGATAACATTTTTCAAAATAAAGTATGTCAAAGCTTAGAAGTTTATCTTGGCAGAACATCATACCATTAAAGCAAGATTGAATGTATCCTGTCCAAATCTCTTGCTTCTTGTAATGGTGCCTAAGGCTACAGTCCTCCAGATGTTGATACTACCAGCATTTACATTTTGAATGAAAAAATCCTCTTGTTACCACAGACACTTTACAGTAGAAATGCTACCTTTTTTTTTTTTTTTCCAGAACAGTTTGTCTGATGTAATGTAAAAAAAATGCGATGGGAAAAAAAAAGTAGATTCCCATCCCCCTCACTTCCCCCTCCCCCCGCCTTCAGAATAATTTGCCATTAGCAATAAGAATGAGAAAGGATGGGGCAGCAGCTCTTTCATGCCCTTTGCTTCCCAGTCCAGGCTAAGATTGCACAATTTGTCCATAAATAGCTGAAAATTGCCTTAGTCTCGTGAAGGAAACAGAAGGTGCTGCGGTAGAAATAGTAGCGAAAGAGCAAGCAAAACTTTTCCTTGCACTAACGCTGGCCAGACACCGTCAGCATTAAACTTAATGAGCCTTATTTACACTGAGTCAGCTCACACTCCTTTAGCCTGAAAGGGGCCTTGAAACAAGTGAGAATGGGAATCATTTCCTCTAAGTTTTGGTAATTAGCACAACTACTCCCACGGGGGATCAAGAGATGGTGGTAAGACAACTCTTTTTTCTTGGTTTTGTTAGATGCAGAAGGCAGCTTGCAGCCTTCTTGCTGAGGTGGTGCAGTTTTATAAGGTTTTATGAACGAAAGGCAGGACCAGGTGATCAAGGGCTGACAAAGGGATGGGATATCAGGACAGGACGCTGAGAAAAGAAATACATCTTTCTTGGTGTATATTATTAGGAAAGCCATTTGTAGTTCAGCAAGAATGGCCAGGCTTCAACTAGAATTAGATTACATTATTTTTTTTAAGAAAAGCTGTATCGCCGCATGCAGATCTGCATTGATGGCTTTGTCCTGCTCTCGCTCACAGGTTTAGCTATCTTATGTGCTTACGTTTTCTGCTGGGTTGGTACCTGAGGCTTGAATCTGGTAAAGAGATTCATGATGCAGCTGCATAGACAAATTTTCCAGTCTGTTGCTACTACGTCTGTCCTGTAGACTCTAAACTGGAGCTTACAATTGAGTTTGAGCCTGAAGAAGAAAGGCGTGGAGGACTGCTGATACTTTCAGCTCAGCATCTTCCAACAAACATCTTGGGGATGAATGGATCAGACCATGAGTAACAGTTCCAAGGAAAGTCATGACGACACTCACCAAGCAGAAAGTGTATACATTACATTTGTCATGTATATCTGGCTTTGCGGTAGTGAGATATATATGAGAAGGCGGCAAGGTGAGAAGTAACATACTGAGTCTTCCATACAAGTAACTTGTAAAGGTAAATTATTTTCCCAGCTGCTGTTTTTCCCTATGGGGCACCTTTGCATGGGAACACCTTATTAGGAAAGAGACCGGGACTGTAGTGCATACGGGGTTAACTTACATGTTATACTTATTCAAAATCAGAGGGATCAATCTTCAGAAAATCGCTTTAGATCATGATTTTATATAGTGGCGGTAATATCAGAGATAGTACATTCAGCAAATACACGTACACAATGTCATATACTCTTTGTTTTGTGCTTGCGCTTCAAATAATTTCTGTTCAGCCATGATATCCTGTGGCATGGATTGATGCTTGTTAGTAGAACAAGTAACATAATTCTGAAGTTAGAAAGGTCGTAGATAGGGCAATGGGACTGGGGACCCAAAGCTGGAAAATGTATTAACATAGTTTAATCAGTCATACTAAATTCCACTGTGGCATATTTCCTCAACAAATTAGTTAAAAGGATTCTGGGTTCTGTCACTGGAAAAGAAAACACTTAATCTTTTATTCTAAAAAGAATATTTTTTTCTTTAATCATTGTGTCTGAAAGTTTGGGGATTTTTATGATTTTTTTTTTTTTTGCATTTCCATGAGTGTTTATGCTCTAATGTTTAAAACCTTATATTAGGATATCTAGCTTTTCCTGTAAACTTTGCCAGAGCTGTGTTGTTCAGCCTTGATCAAATTACTCATTCCTTCTGTGTCTCACTTTCACTGTATTCAAGTAATAGACTCTCCAGTTTTAGCGTGTCTGTAAAGTGCATAGCACAATGTGATGTCAATATCACATTAAATTTCTAAGAATTACTGCGATTCAAACAAGTATTAATTATTTGGAGTTTGGCTAAAGTGCTTTATCCAGCATCTTCTCTGGTGAAGAGCCCTTACTTCGAATACCGGAAAAATGCTCACGCAAACCATTGGCAAGCCGGTGTAGTTTTTGGCAGGACAGTATGTTTAGGTGAGCAATCTAGTCAGGGAGCGACATTCAGATTCTGATTGCTCCCAAGAAAAGGAGTGCAAATGTGGACGTGTATCAGTGAGATTCATCTGAAGATCAACAGCGGTTGTTTCATTTCCTAGATGACCGTGCAGGATTTGTGAGTTTGGCAACGTTAGCTACTCCTTGAGTAGTTTGAAGCTAAAGTTGGAAACCAATGTTAGAACTGCTTTAGGGTGACCATTCTTATGCATCCGATGCAACTTGTACCCTGCCTCCTCCTTCCCTACAGAAGAAGGGTAAGAAAGGCACTTCAGGAGGGAATACAGTTCCATTGCTATGTGATGATTCTCTAATAATTAACAGCAGCACCCTTGTTGAGTTGCACTCTTGGTACATTCAAATTGAAATTCCTCCTCTATTAGAGTGCTTGCTCTTTTTCACAAGTACCTTGTAGAGCTTTATAGCTTATAAGCTTCATAATGGTGACATCCCGCCCTGAAATACCACTGTAGTATGATTCACTGTGTTGAAGAACTAATGTGTGGTTACTTTTTTCATAAGTAGATGTGCCTGGTGGAGTTTTAAAAAGTACAGAACTAATTCACAAAGTTCAATAAGTAGTGATATGGTAAAAATAGGATTCCTCTAAATTACTTTAAAAGTTGGCCTATTTCCATCTACACCATTTAAATAGGTATTAATTTAAAGCCAGCTGCTTCTTGCCTTTTGCATTTCAGTATTGCTCTGTTAGTTTTTCTTTCTTCCTCCTGAGGATTAAATGTGTGTCCCGTAGGCTTATCAGGCCTGACTTTTTGTATGTGACAACGCTCACTGTGATCTCCTGACTCATCAATCAAATGGCAACCATAGTCTTTGAAAATGTTTTAGAGAGCCTCTTTCTTGAATAGCGCACAGTACTTCTATACTAAGGGTATAGTATGCCATAAAATAATGTTTATGCTCCTTTAGGCTTAATACCATACCATTTGTAAGCACAAGTGCTGAAGCAATTTAGAAAGAGATGTTAACTTTATATCCTACCAGGGAAGTAGTTTTATTACTGTGTATGCAAAGCAACAGGAAAGCAAAGCTTTGCTTTTATATTTTATTGGCTATCATTATCATGTTTCAGGGCTCTTCTTGTTTCAGTGTTTGCAGACATATAGAAGTCTTTCTTTATGAGCATACTAAAAAGAAATTAGGAATTTAATAATGTGGCTTCTGAATCTCTAGAAAAAGCACTTGCTTTAGAAAACAAAGAATTGTTTCAGCAGTGTATGTCCCAACAATAAGGTTTACAAATGCCAGTGTAGAAAAATAACACTGTGCTTTGGCGTTGGATTATGAAAGTAGAATGGAAACGAAAGCATGTAGAGGAATATCACTCTTGGTAATGCCAGACATTTAAATATGAATCAAGTCCCAACAGAGTCCTGAGATATCCTGAAATCATTAAAATATACTTCAGGTTGGTTTTTATTTGCCCACTTTGAGGTGTGCTTTCTGAGTTTTCTGTCATAATTATGAGAGAAACTGATGCAGAGATTTTTCAAATAGTCACAAGTTGTCAGAAGCATGAATTTTAAGCAGATTACAAAGTATCATGAAATTCCATAGACCTGTGAGGGTTCATATTGTGAATAAGTGCTGTTCTGGGGTACAATTTTTACAGTCTCTGAAATGGTTTTTGACAGGGTTTGGAAACTGAAATTCTACACTGAGAAAATTCACGTGCAGTGAAATGTCCTGTTTTGGTAAGGTTTAAAGATATATTTATTTTTTCCATATATATTTTGGTTTATATTTATCCTGTAGAAAGCAGCTTAAGAGACTTAAGTAAGTAATGAGTGGTCTGAAGCTTATGAGGAGCGGCTGAGGGAACTGGGGTTGTTTAGCCTGGAGAAAAGGAGGTTGAGGGGAGACCTTGTTACTCTCTACAACTACCTGAAAGGAGGTTGTAGCGAGGTGGGTGTTGGTCTCTTCTCCCAAGTAACAAGCAATAGGAACAAGAAGAAAAGGCCTCAAGTTGTGCCAGGGGAGGTTTAGATTGGATATTAGGAAAAAATTCTTCACTGAAAGGGTTGTCAAGCATTGGAACAGGCTTCCCAGGGAAGTGGTGGATTCACCATCCCTGGTGGTATTTAAAAGACGTGTAGATGTGGTGCTGAGGGACATGGTTTATTACCATGGACTTGGTAGTGTGAGGTTAACGGTTGGACTTGATGATCTTAAAGGTCTCTTCCAGCCAAAATGATTCTATGATTCTATGTGGTGATATCATATAATTTCTTCTCAATAAGGCAATAAGATTTTATGGTTGGCAAAGCTAAGCAGGAAAGAGATCCAAAATCAGAACTGAGTATCTGCTTCCTGTGCATTTGTAGGAGACCATTTCTAGCACCATTACGGTTTGTTCAGTTCTGGATCTTGGTATGAATCCAGCAAATGCCAGGTCTGCTTTTTTATTTTCACTTAGATGAACATTCATGGGTTTTGGCTAGCTTCTGAATGAGCTTCTGAATGAGTTCAGGAAGGAGAGATTTGATATGCTTTTTGGTTGGTTTGAAATCATTAAGGATTGCAAAAAGTCAACCTTCCCTGCTAGTCAAACTAGTTTGGGCTTGAAAGATAAAAAGAGTTTCTTTCTTTGAAAGCCGTGTTTGCAATTTCTGTAGGAAAGGTCTTGTGTTCATAATTCTTTCATGAATCAGTAATGACATGAATAAATGCAGAAGATGCTTTAGGTTGGTGATATCTAAGTGTAATTTGTACAAGCAAATTACCTGACCATGAAATGTAAACTGAAAAAGGATCAAATGGAATTATCTTTGGAATTCCTCAGTTGGTCCAGAATCTGTTATTCTGCTTGCATTCACATCTTGTATTTGTAATAGCCGCAGTTCCTCCAAGTGATAAACTATGCCAGTGTCAGTGTTGAATGATAATCGAGGATTTGATCTCTCAATATGCCCGAAAATCCATCTTAAAAAAACCCTTAAATTTACAGGGAAACTTCACATTTAAAAATAACTGTGCATTCCTAGTTCAGCTGTTCTCTGTTTATATCATGGTCTCTCCTGATGGCAACACAACCTATTTTTACTCTAAAGTCCCAGGCTTACACAGTGCAAAGGATGTCCTCCTCCAGAACCAGTATCAGTGTTATAAAGTGCATAATGTTGCTCAGAATTATTGCAGAAGTTGAAAGAGCCAGAATATTGCTGGAAGAGAAAGAAAGATCTCAAGATCAAGGAAGTAAGAAAATGCCCTGCAAAAAAATTAATTTTATGGCAGTCTTCCTTCTGCTTGGCAAGTCACTTTTAATCAGATATTCAAAGTTAGAAAGGAATTACATGTTCTTTATTTTCTAGGTTCCACAGTATTTTTGGGTCTAGACTAAAATAATACTGAGCACTACAGCCGCAACTGGAGTCTGTACTTGTACCATGTAGAATATTATAAAAAAGAAGGTGCATATGTAACAAATCAGGCATCCAGAATTAATGATATTTTGATTGTTTTGGCATTCTTCCATGAAAAGAGGGAATGATAATTCTTACGGAAGGGTGTGAGATAAATTCATTGCCTTTTGTAAAGTTCTGAGGTGTTCTGATGGTATTGAAAAGCTTAGGAGGAACTCATAATAATCCAGTGTTTAAATGGTGTGCATATTAAATATGGGCTAGGGAAACTCAGTTGTGTGCCATATGGTAGAGAACGCAGGAACAAATTTTACATTACCTATGGGAATTGTAATCAGTGCCTTGAACGTTTGTGGTCATATCCTAAAGCATTTACTACAAGACTCTACACCAAAACACGCTCTCTGTATCTTTTGCCTGTGTTTTGCTTTTACAGATGCTTAGTTGAGCTTGTGTTTAAGCTCATTTTTAAGCATAGAATAAGTTTAAATACAAATTTAGTCATACTAAAATCAATCTATGAGCAGATTCATAATCTTAAATAAATAAATACTGCATTGCTGTATCATTGGGTTGGAAGTAAATATCTAAACTGTTTCCTTTTCTAGTTAGTTATAACCATTTAGTAGGGCTTGTTGATCATCACGTTGCCAGGAGATGAGCAGAGAGAAGCAACTGGTTAACAGCTGGTTGCATCTGGTCACAGCCAGGAAAGCACAGCAATAGAATAAACAATTCAGATTTCAACAGCTGCGTTTGCAGTTACAGTCTACTGAATCAAATAAATGCAGCTTTCCAAGTATAATTTGTGAGCTAGAAACATAAATTATCTTTAGAAACATTTAGAAGCAATAAGAAAAAAAAATTCTCCTTATTTTACCATCCTCTCCCTCTCTTACTATTGTCATTTTAAATTCTCATCTTTGTTTTGAACATTAGAAACACCTACTAATAGACAACATGCTTAAACATTTTTCTGTTTTGTACCTTGATGTACAGCTCTCTATTTCAGACTCTAAAGATTCTGTGCTCTGCTGTTTCACTTCGAGGAGCACTTGAGTGCTGCTAGATATTTCCTGATACCCATCAAGGACCTTGCTATAGGTTTTTATTATCCCTGGAAAGTCACCAGATACAATATTGATGGGTAACAGTAGAACACTTTATTAAAGAACAAAATGGATTTGGAACGGAGTTACGTAATGCATTGCCTGAATATGCTACTGAAAGCTGGCCAGAAAATGGAACACGGTCACACTATTTGAAGGCATCACGTCTGGGGCCAAAAATGGTTGTATCTTGTCTCCATCAAGATGTCAGCAATCTCAGATGCTGAGATGAAAGGCAGTTAAGTTGGCCCAGGATATTACGATACTTCTGCCATTAGCTGATGGTTCAGAATCGCAGGGGAAGTTAATCCACAAAGAATGGTGAATTTAAGGCTGAAAGTTCATGACAGGTAAAAGAAATGGATTGTTATAGGTCTGTGATGGTGGTAAATGGTTAGAAAAGATGGTCATCACGATCTGGTGTCTGAATATACTGATTTATTCTGAGCTGATTTGAAAGCTGTATATGTCAGAATAAGTGCTGGACAAGCTCTTGGTACAAAAAGTCTTAAAAAAGCAGTGATCATGTGTTTTGGTCATTCACAGGACTGATAAATAATGTACGTGAAGCTATGAGTACTTATGCTTACAGAGTCAGAGAGGTCCTAAGGGGAGCTTGTAGGTTGAAAGATATCAGCTGGGGGACAAGACAAGGGCATAAATAGCTGTTTTTTTATTAGGAACAGTGAGTTGTCAGAACAGCCTGTGCCCAGCCCAGTCCTGTTCCTGACTTACTGACCGACTTACTGGATGGACCCTGGACCTGCACTTAGTTTGCCCTGTCTCCAGTCCTGTCTCTGGCCCTACCTCCTGCTGATCCTGACTGGATGGACCCCAGACACGACTCATTTCCTCACCGTATCTGGGACTGCTGATGGGACTTGTCACTGTGACCAACCTGGTCCTGCTCAGATACTGCAGGACTATGCCCTGGTCAGGGTAGTCACTGCCCTGCCTGTGCTGTGATCACTGTCAGTTCCTGGCTCCTCTCCCTCGTGCGCCAGTCCTGTTGTCAAAGATTATGGAAGCCCCAGAAGTAGCCCACAGCCTGACCAAAATAGGTTATATATAGGTTCTATATGACAGAATGAAAAGCCAAACTCTGTTCTAGCCAACCTGAACGACAGATAGAAACAAAAGACAGGAAAGCCAAAATTCCAAGTGATCAATGGACTTATGACTCAAAGAGCATCTTAATTGCAAGATGACATTTGGGATGAACTGCACACCCTGAGAAATCATTGATTTCTTAGGGAGGTGTAGTGTCCCAGAGTATCCGCTTAGTTAAGGGCTCCTGTACACCTCACAGTGCAGAGCAAACTGAATTTGCAGAATTTATTGTGAAATTGAACAAGAGTTACAAGAGAACTGCCTCAGTCTTTATAGCCACGTCTGTCCATATCATCTACCTGTCTTGGAAAATAGTAGGTTGTGAACAACAAAAGGAACCATAAGAGCACATGTATAATAGACTGCTAAACCAGGGCATATCAAGTTTAGGTGAGATTTTGGCAGATCAAAAAGCCTTTCGGGTTACCCTTTGATCCACATTCCAGTGTAGCTGCAGTTGCTGTTATGTAGTGCCTTTACCTGCACTACATAGAGAGCTATTTCCAAAGCAGACAGACAGCAGACAGAAAAGTTTGTCTAAGTTCCCAAAGAGCCTTAACAATTTTTTCAACCTGTTCTTATCTCCTGGGTAAATAAACCTGCCTAATTATATATTTACTTGGGAGACTGAAAAGCTTTCTTCAAATTCATTAGTACTATTTGCATAACTGATACATATTTTATAATGTTCAGGACTTTTTTATTCACTTTTTCTCATAAAATGAACAAACATTTGGGGTCTGATTTCATAATCCTTTATTTAACCTGTTTTGATTATAGTTGCCATTTTGTTTGAATAAGTACAAGCGGGGGGAGCCCACGGGTATATTGTAAAACTTCGTATTACGTGATGCGAAAATAATTTGAGTCTTTTAACAACAGTCTTTTCTATTTCAGATTGATATGAACTAATACAATATTAAAAAAAAATATTTCACTTGCAAACAAAAAACATACTAGTATGAATGTTAGGTCCTCATGCATGTCATATTGGTGCATCTTCTTCAGTAAAGCATGCAGAATTTTATGACAATTTGTTTACTTATTCATCTGAACTTTTATATGTAAAAAGTAAGTGTCATGCCACAGCCAGAAGAGCTAGTGATTTCCTAACTATGATTGTCACATAGCTAGATGGAGAGCTACATGTATGTTAAAAATGAACAATATTAAAGTAAGTTATTGAGAATAAGCTATTTGGTTCATAAAGGTCATCAGTCAGATGCCTGAAAACATCCCTCAGTGAGTCCAGCTGCCAAAATAGTGTATTCTTCATCCATTCCATCCTCAGCCTTAACCTAAAGAAATATTAAAGATTGTGTTACTGACCTTATAAGCACAAATCTATCACAAATGTTTTTTTTATTTTATGCATAGTCACAAGATCAGTAAATGTAACATCCTCTGGACACACAAGGTGGCTTGTACTGGTGGAATAAATGTCTTCTGCTGGAACCAAGGCTGTAGGTAGGTTGAGTTGGTCTGCATTTATGTAACTTCTTGTTTCACTTGAAATGTGCTACAGCCTTAGAACTTAGCTTTAGGTTGAATGTGTGAAGGAGCCCAAAATCTCAACACAGTCCATATAGAGCTCAGTTCAGCCCAGAATCAAAGAATCGGGGGTCTGAGCAGGCTGAGGCACAAGGAACAAAAACAGGAGGAAAAAAAACAAGGAACAGACAAAAGAAATGTCTGGTTTGCTCTCAGTAGAATAATAAGCAGCTAGTATAGAGAACATGGGCTATGTTAGGGGTCCTTCAGTCTAGTAGTTCTGCAGAGGGAATGAGGGGAAGTGTCTGGTCTGGTCTCCATGGCTGCTGACTACACCTAACAACTGCTAGAGAAAGGTGTGGACCCAAGGCCTTTGATATCAGCCCATCATTACTATCCAAAGAGATTGCAGAAGTAGTTGCTTACTTTAGAATAAATGTATTTCTCCTGATTTGTTACAGTGTTCCCCAAAGGACAGACTGAGTGAATGGAGGATTTTGATCCAGGAGACCTATACAACAGTACTGTCCTGTGAGTGTGGGCTTCAGCTTAGCTAGGTTAAAAAAAGGAGGTGAGGTCAGCAGTCATGTCTTGAAGCAGTGTTTAAATGTGCAGTTTTAGCCATCCAAGTTAGAAGAGCATGTCCCCATGCCATAAAATGTCACTGATGAAACATTCACATATTTTTACTACATCCATAGCTATTTCTTGGTGTCAGTAACTCATCTGCACAGGTATGGTAAATGAATGGTAGTGTTTTACCCTGTGACTGAATACTATGCTTGGGTTAGTCACAAGGTACAATCCTACTGTTTGTGAGCGAGGCATGGCACAGTCTCATACAATTTTTTGGTCTTCCAAGAAAGCAGACCAATGCAAGGGACATTTCCCAGAGCCATACCACTTTAATGATAGTTAAATCTAAGCTCACTGTCATAACATAACAACTTCTGATGTCAAACATTGTGATTACTTAAAGAAGAACAGCCTTTCAGAGAGTAAATGGTATTATTAGAAAACGTTCTTTCTGTTTCCATTTTCCTGTTGGCCATTGTGTTCTTTCCACTCAATGTATAACTCACTGTGTTAACACCTAATCTGGTCCTGATCCAAACACAGAAGGGTGGAGATTTTTAAATGCCAGTCATCTGTTTGCTCCTTAAAGGAATGCTGGTCACCTACCGAGGTCACCCTCAGTGGCAGGTAGAGGAATGTGAAGAATGCTTAGAAAGAATCCATAAAATGTATCTCTTGTTTTCTTATCTCTTCTCTCACAACAAGAAGACACACAGCATCACCCCTGTAACTGTCTTTTGGCAAATTGTTTCACTAGTATTTCCTGCCACAGACGGAACAAATTGTCATTATTCTTCTAACCTCATTTTCTCCTTATCTAGCTAAATACATGTGGTGTGGTCCCAAAAGATACCTTTACAAAATATGAACTACAGTCTGTAGGAGCATTGCAGTACCACTATGAAAGCTGTTGTTACAGTCTGATCCCATTGGGAATGGTGTGCACTGCTCTGCAACAACTATAGCAGTCCTGCCTATGGAAAAGACTTTCTTCTGTCAGGCTGGTGGACACCGCATGCTGCACTCTTTGGAAGGCAGCAGACATGAAAAAGAGAGTTAGCAACTGAAAAAAAGTGGATATGTGGGCTTTCAGCTAATGTATGTCGGCACAGTGCCATGAAGCTATACGGGTTTATTAAATGTAAGAGCTGCTGCTTATGTGTAAATTAGGGCTGCCACCTGGCTGGTTTCCAGCTGTCTTGCCTGGTTTTATTCTGAGCTTGCTGGCTGCTGTTGGAGCTACTGTACAGATTGGTCTGGACATTCTCAGCGGACGTTTTTTTGGAAGGTGGCTGGCCTTTTCTGTGTTGAAGGTTACTGCATTTTACCTGTGTTTTAACAACAAAGAGCCACTGAAGTCACAGAGGTGATTATTCTGAAACTTTAATGGTAGTGATCACCCTGACAAAAAAAAAAAAAAGGGTCACTTAAAATGTAGTAAAAACAAGTTAGCTTCAGCTAAATAAAATGATGGTGAAAAAGCATGCAATCTGTTTCTTTTTATAGCCTTTTTGAATTATAACAGTTACGTAGATGGATGTAGATAATAAGATATAATAGAAACATATTTTGACACTTACTGCATTATAGACCAATAGAAGCTACTAGACAAAAGTTTCATTTTCTAAGAACTTTATAAAAATGTCTCTTTAGTATTTCTTTCTTGGCTCGTGTTTTCTGTCTGGCTCTAGAAATATGCCAATTGATAAACTTTCTGTGCTTAATTCAGTTACTAATAATGACTATTTTCTCTGCTTTTTAAGAGAAGGTGCTCAAAACAGTGTGTTTCCAGACCAGTCAACATCTTTTCTTCCAAAGTGGCCAGTACAAGCCAAATCAGACAAGACTGACAGTGCAAGTACTGGGTGTTCTAGTTAATTTCTTGTCCAAAGCATCTGAAGAATTATTTTATGATCTCACTCAACTGCCATTTTTAAGGCAGAGGTGACAGTTCCAAAGTTCAGGTGGGTACTCAAATTTGTCCTCACAATTCAAAGGCAATGTTTGTATTCTGACCATGGATAGAAATGTATGGCTGTGCTACACAATATGAAGCCTAAATGTAGTGTCTTTGGTCAATGGACCTTCTTGGCTCTCTGTTCTTGCTTTGGTGAAGTTGTATGATCTTTCTTCTGGCTTTGAAATAGTCTTAGCAACCTGTACCAGGCTACAAAAGATTTGCATTCTCCTGTATAGATGAGAAAAAAGGGTGAACATTAATTCCAAGTAAGCCGTCAACCTTTTTTTTTTTCCCACATATAATAGTATCCGGATGTTCTACGTCTGCTAGAAACAACTCACTAGCACCTAATACTTAACAATATGTGTATAAACAGAGAGGTCTTGTTTACATGCCAAATGCTTGCACTCACCCTGCTGTCCGGTGCTGGAAATAGAGTTGTGTGGCTGTGAGTGATTCCCGTCCTTTGCAGACATTTTTGTTCTGCAAAATGACTAATCAGATCATCTTAGGTATTCCTAACATAGGAAATGTTAGGAAAATTGAGATGGGTAACATGGGCGTAATTAAAGGAAAATATGAGTGCTCTTTTCCAGATCTGGTTAAGTCTTCACCCTAAGCACAGTACAAGTGTTAAAAAAGCCCCCCCCCCGGCCCCAACAGAAAAAAAATCTGTTTTGTGGTTCTCTTAGCATTAGGTAATCTGCTGTGATCAAATGTTCAACACATCACAATGTACTGTTCTAATTTCAATAATTTTTGAACAAAAAGCAGAGGAAATTTGATGAGATGTCCTCCTAGCTTTCAGGATCAAGATATTGTGTTCAGATAAGCTTTTAAATTAGTAAGTGCTTATTATCATCTTAAATCCTAACAATTCATGCAACAAGTATAGCAATGTAAAGCTGAGACAGGTATACCTTGTAAAGATTTGTATATTCTTAACACAGTTTCCTAGCAATTCAGATAACATCAAATTTGTCACCTTTACAATATCTTGCTTTGATGTCTCTGGCATTTTTGTGTGTGGGAAAAAAGTCTTAAAGATGCTAAAGTTTATGAAACAACTTTGCCTTCAGGGGCACCGACAGTTCACAATCTGGAATGTATCAGCAACCCCCCCAACAATTACAGTTTTTTAAATTTTGCAACATTATGACAGTCTGAAAGCACAAATTCTCTTAAAAGTATGTACTTGCTGTTTATGCCTGTTGAAATTATCTGAAAAGATAATTTTAGCTAATGGATTTTAAATGTACTATAACTTTCGATCACTCTTAATATATATGTTGAGTTTTATTCTTCCATCACTGAAACTCATGCAATCTAGCTGACCTTTGTCAATTATAAAGACTTAACTACCGGCAGAGCCAGTTTCGCTGGCACTTCATGTCAGATTCCTGAAAACATTTTCAGAGCTATTTCAGATACCGGGGAAGTCACAACATTAGCATAGCATGAAGATTGATCTCCTTGCTTGCTGTTCAGCAGCCATCTCTTTTTTATTTCTATAGGAGAAATGCTTCTTTACAAGTTTCTCACAGCTGCAATAAGTTGAATGAGCTTGGTCCTGGCAATAACACTCTGAACCTAGGACGGGAACCGTATATTAGGGTGTAACACTGCACCTTTTCCCATTTAGGACAATGTCAAAATTTCTACTAACCAAAATAAAGGCAAAAAAGGAGCCAGCATTTTCTGCTTGCCTGGCATGTTTCTTAAGCATGAAAGAGCAATGTAGTTCTGATTTGTCACCGTTAGATTGCACATATTGCTATTCAGATACTATGCATGCACTCTAATTGTGTAATGAACATGTCTTAGGGTCCCTGTTTAAGTGTCTAATATTTACATTTGAAGCTCTTTACCACTATAGATCAGCTAGTCTTTTGATTCAAAACATCTCTTACTTGCCTTTCTAATACTTCTACACTTTTCTTGTGTTTTTGACAGTGGATTGTGTCAAGCTTTTTAATTTATAGAATGTACAATGGAAGACTGATGGGGCTTTGGAAAGTGAGAAGTACAGGGAGGAGGCAGAAAACTTTGTTTGTGCGGTAGAAGTTTTATTTTAGCAGAACATTGGGCTATTTTCCAGTGGGAGGGAGAGCTGTAAAAATAGGATGCTCTGTGAGTCACAGCTAGGGGATCAAATCTCCTCACTAGAACACGAATACAATGTATAGTCAAACTAAAGGAGATGTGAACAGACTAAATTGATGTGATAAGGAGAATGAGGGGTCAAAGAGTTGTGTTCTAATGCTAGGAACCCAGATGAAAAGCTGTAAGACTTGGAATTTCTAATGGTGAAGCACTTGGACATGATCAATGTGTTAATGATAAGGAAAATACAGAATTGCTCAGGGTATATATTTTCTGCATTTGGAAAGATGATCTATGAGTTTGTATCATTTGAGAAAGGTTAAGTTCTTCATCCATCTACCAGCCAACTGGAAACAAAAAGGATTTGAAAAAACATTCTCTAGAGAAAGTATTTTTAAAACCTTTTTTTTTCACAGCAAAGAGTCCTTGAAGAATTGTTCCTCATATACTTTGCCTGATGTTATTTACTTGTAACTTCCAGAAAAAATGTGCCAACTTCATGAAACTGCTGAAGTATTAGTAGAGTACCACTATTCATTAAAGGCAAATAGGAATACTGGAGTAACCACAGGCTGGATAGTGTGACATAAATCCTGGGAGGGAGGGGAGGAGAGGACTGACATAGGATTCAGCTGAAAAGGATTGAAGGGCAAGAAAGGCAATTGATGAAGATCATTTTCTGAAAATTAGTTTTTCTCAAAGAATTTGATGTGATACTTTGACAAGATTATGATTGTTTGGGAAAACAGTTGTGTAGCTATATATGGACTCCCGTAGGGTGAATGACTTCGTATTGCCTGACGCTATTATTCAAAATACAGCACAGTACACTAACAATGAAGCATAATACCAGATTAAGAGATGGCTAAGTGACAAATCACAAAAATGCTGTCAATAGAGAATCATCGTGCAGATGCCTATATTTCTGCAATAGATATATTTTTCAACATTTTCATCAATGTCTTGGAAGTTGATAAAATCACTACTGATGAGATTTCCATCAAATGCAATAAAGGGTGCCCTGCAGATTATTGAGGTGAACAGTGCAGTCAGAAAAAGAAAAAGAAACTGCTTAGGAAGCTGGCCTGTGCCAAAACACTTCTAATGCCAAGTACTCGGTTTAAAGATCTCTGAAGATTTTCTTATCTTTCTTCTTCAGTTTCTCCGATCCTTCTGCATTTCATCTTTGGGAGCTCTCATTGACATAGAGCAGTTCAGCTGCTAGATGTCTTACGAGTTCTCTGTATTCACAAATACACCAGTCTACTCTAGGCATGATTACTTGGCTGCATCCGTACAAAAAAAGCCAACTAGCCACCCTCTCTTTTTGAGGGCAACTGTCATGGTCTGGCCACTTCCACAGTGTTACATTTTCTTCCCTTTCACATCAGGACGGTCTCATCTAAATTGCCCTTTGGGAGTGGTCCCTGACCTTTGCTGGTTCCCAGGCTGTTTTCTGGAATAGTGGCAAGGTCAAAACGCTGGCAGGGACCGCTGAGCAGTTTGACAGTGCGGGTGGATGAGTTCCAGGGACGGAACCTGTGCCTGCGCCTGCACTATATATTAGTGCGGATACAACCTTTCTGTGCAAACGAAAGTCCTGCCTTCTCTCTCTGACATCTTTTAATGTACACTCATCTGACAAATCAAATTCAGCACGGATGAAGTGAAACATGTATTCCCTGCCTGCCATCACTGCTTCTAACAAATACATCCTCACAGCTACTGCTTTTTCTGATCTCTACCATCTCTGCCTGTCATGTAGGATGATAATCTGAACATTGCCTTCAACCCCAGACTCTCCCTCAAGCTTTGTATCCTGCCTTCATCCATCAATAACCCTACGCAGCTTACAGTCATAGTACAAAAATTAAGAAAATAAACAATGAATAATAAGGATAAAATTAGCTGGGAGCAGGGAATTTGAAGTGCACCTTGGAATGGGGAAGGGATTTGGAGCACGGGGAGAGTTATATATAGAAAGCATGATATGGACGTATAAGCCATAACTAAAATACAGTTACACGTGAACTTTTAGAAAGATATGTATATAGATAACCAGGAAATACAGGCGGGGAATTGATTTTATCTCTGCAAGTGACCCTACTCATTACATGTAACTACCCATCCATTCCTTTTCCCCTTGAGAAAAAAAAGTACTGTATGTATGCTTTTGATGTTCAAATTTGCAAAGATACAAAAGAATCATAATAATATTCAAGGACTGAAAAGAATGCCATAAAGCAGTCTGTTTATCAAAGCTGACTGGATAAAAACATGTAAATATCTTCATGTTACTTGATACTGAATGAAAAGTGCACTTACCCTTGACAACAGCTAAGAGGTGAATAGGAAGAACCTGTTCCAACTTGAAAAAATGTTAGAATGGAAAGGAATGTTAAGATATTTGCTTCTTTTGTATTTAATTATTACTGCTTTTACATACTAGAATATTTTTTTCACTCAAAGTACTCAGTGTCACATAGGTTTTTTGGGCAGGCAACCAGAAAAGCAATAGCACTTTTATCACTGATACAGTCATGCAAAATTACTGCATAAATACAGGTCAGTCTTTATTTCTGAGTATTGATGATTTGTTGGAAGTAGTGCCTAAATAACTCATGTAACTTTAATGTGCTACATTACCTCTGCCTCCATCTTGCGTCTACTATTTGTTTATCCTTCCAGGTGTCCAAAAACGTGTGTAAAACACATGGAAAACACATGCTACATGGAAAGATTGCTGAAGATCTCGAGAGTAAAGCCCCTGAGCCAATTTCTTTGTGCTGTAACTCCATTTCGTGCAATTGAGGTGAACAAAATTTCACCAGTGATGAATCTGACTCAAGCTGTTAACTTGCTAAACAACATGGAGAAGGGAGAAAATAGCTCTTTTCCTGAAGGTATTTCCTGAAGCTATATATTAAATATCAATGCATACCATAAAGAAAACTGCCTCACTGATTCATTAAGACCTTATAGAACAGTGCACTGTGAGCAGATACTCCAAAAATGAGGGATTTTTGGCAGTTTCATTTAGTTACTTCAGTATGAGATTTTTTTCTTTGAGAAAGCCCTTGCATCATGATAATGAGTGCAATATTAACAACTACTGAATAATATCACAGTCATCACACTGTCTGGTACATATATTCCACAATAAATTTCACTGCAAGGATGTTTTTCCATCTTTAAAAAAAATAAAAATGAATTCTGCCTTAATTTTATCCATTGGTTCTGCCCTTTGTACCACCTGCCCAGGTCTTTGAAGGACAAATATCCTCTACTTCCCTACAGAGGATAGATGAAGAGTAGGCAGGGTTCTAACCACATCCTAGTTAAGTGCCTAGAGATAAGGAGGATGAAGCCTGGCTTTCATTTGCTCACTAATAAGAAGTGTGTGTAATGCATATTCAGACTGGAAGAAGGAAGGGAGATGTGAACTTGGATGCACTCTACTGAAGTCAATAAATTCTGTGGGTCCAGTGTCTTACCCTTTTAAAAGTGTGGCTCCATTGATTTGCAGCACGATGAGGATCTCTCCCTGCTTATTGTCATGGGCATTGAATATTCTTCAGCTCCAGAAGAACTGAATATTAGAACTCTAATTTACAATCAGCACTGTAAAAAGCTTTGTCCTATTCACATTGTCTGGCAACAGCAAGCACAAATGTGTTTATTGAAACCCATTCCAGGGCCTTGTAATTGTCCTTATTTAGGCAGTCTTAAAAAGGGAGAAATATATAATTCATGGCAATCTTTAAAAACTGGCTGACCAAGGCTCATGACAAATGCTTACAAATGGGGATTAAAACCTGAGCTGTCAGTGAGATAATTAGTTTATTCCAGCACACTGAAAGGCTGTGGTTGTGATGATGATGGGTGCCATCTGATGAGTAAGGAGTCATATTACTACACAAGCACATGCTCCCCCTTCCCCTCCCCTCTTCTCCAGTATAGACCTTATTTAGCCAGCTATGATACTGTTTTTCAGAAGGGAAAAAACGAGTTGTTTTAACTCTGCTATTTTCTGGATCTTTTCAAATAGTGATTGACAGTCCCCATTTGGCTAGAGTAACATCCGAGACCACAGATGTCAAAGAGAAATATTTGCAAATTCTGTTCCCTCTCTTAAAGCAATTATTTTTAGTTTCTGACGAGCAGGCAACTATACCCAGATATTCATAAACAGATTCCTAATGTGAAGGCTGACAGCAAATTGGCCGTATTACAAAACAAATTGTACCCTCTGTCAATAGGTTCCATACTCTGGATTTTCTTTCTACCAGCATTGCCGGTCACAACATGTGAAGACTGCAACTGGGTCATCATTTTCCCATTATTTTTATATAGATAGGACAGCTGTGGAGGGAAAGAAGGAGGGGAAAATTAGGTAGCTCTTCTGCTTTAGCATAACGCAGAGCATAGAACAATCTCTAGTCAGGAATGTATCCAGACAGGCAGCGAGTAGACTGAAGCTATCATCACACTAGATAACCTGTAACTAGGGTCATTATTTAAGGCAAGTAGCTCAGTCTGCAAATTCTTATCCTTCAGTCTATGAGAATGAAGTACTGAAGATTAGACATATGATCTCTAGCAGACTTCGTACCCTGTGTCTTATCCACAAATTACAGGAGAATGAAGACAACTATGAATTTAAAAAAAAGAAGTGTAAAGTCCTGATCAGAACAGCAACATTGCTTTATAGAATGTCAGCTGACTTTGAATGTGTCAAATAATCTTTTACTCTTTTTGCTCCTTATGACCTTCAATCTATTTTGGTTCCTAAATTTACTTTCTGAATTATTACAGTGCTTTCCATGTCTTTTGTAATCAAACAGTGACACAAAGGAGTATTACTGGGTTTGTTATGGCAGACCCTGAGGAACATAGTCCATTCTAGGGAGAGTAAGAGTAGAAAGGTAAACCTTTCCAAAGGTAAACCAAGTACAGGAAAAAATATTTTGATCTATTAAAAATGCTTCTGAGGAAAAAAAAATTCATAAGCAGATAGCCTGCCGATTATAACAACTCCTATTAGGAAGAGAAATAACAAAGCTGGATCATGAGAACTAAAGCACTGGCAGCTCCATAGTTAAAGATTAAAGCCTTCATGCTAAATGAAGTCAAAGCAAGCTTATGGTGACAGAGAGACCTGCCTCTGCAAAGGACAAGTCTAGTGAAAACAGTTTTCCCCAAGTGAAGATGTTAACAAGCGATAGAGGGACTGAAATGCATCCACTTCACAATAAATTCCAAGCCATAGAGCAAGAATCCAAGTGTGAATAATGCTAGAGATGGGATTTATTTGCATTACCCAAGTAAACATAATGTAATACAAAAATGTCCAGTGGAAAGGTTGAGATGTTATTCATGACATAAAACTTACAACTTTAAAAACGTTAAAGTTGCAAAATGATAGCATGCATTTTATTGCTTTTCTTGCTCATTTAGGACTCACTCAAAGGAAGAAGTATGAATCATTTCAAATTTGAAACTCATGTCATGCTTATGTTGTGTTCATGGGATTCCTGCTGATGTCACTAGGACATTAAAAGGAAAAGTATCTCCACATCATACAAATGTAGTGACATTTGGAAAAAAAGTGAGATTTGTACCACAGATAAGAGATCTGCATTGCAGCTGAGTGAAGGAAACTTTGTTCTTGGTCTTTAATAAACTTCCTGTCACATGTATCACTCTCGGTCTCGATAATTTCAATCTTAGTGAACTTCCTTCTTTCATGATTAGTGAAGTGCCTGTAGCTGGATAACAGAGGTTAGTTATTTTCTAAATGTCAGTTTTAGCAGAGTGTAAATGGCTGGAGAAGACAAGGAGTGCAATGCGTGCATGTAATACTTTGATGTGTGGAGATTAAATATTTTATGAGACGAATCATTTCCTGATGCCTCAAATGTGTGGGGTTTTTTTTTCTTTTCTGTATTTTTAAGAAAGTGGATACTTGCGTTATTACATTAGTAATGATGAAAGCGAAGGCATTTTGCTTGTGAACTCAGAGTCACACCTCACCGTAACTCCTTTCATTTAAGGTAATGCCTGACCACATGACCCTGTGTTTATGTAGCATGATGTACTTTTGATATGGTAAGAGTTTACATGGAAACACGCACTCTTGGTTTAGGGAGATACGATCAGTGTCCTTTTGCTGTGAGCAGGTTTTATGAAATGAACCCACCAAGAGGTTTTCCTTGCAAGCTGAATTCGTAGAAACTGCTATCAGCTTTTTCAGGTTTTGTTTCAGTAAAAAAGTTATTTGTATAGTTACTGCCACCATATACTGCTTTTGGACACACAGTGACATGACATGGTGTTGTGAGGATAGCTCTCTAAAGGGGTCTGGCAGCACTTTTATTGTGACCCCCTGTGCCAGGAGATCTGCTAAACTCTGTTTATGACATGAAAATGTGCAAGCTAGCTGGGGTCACGCCGGGTCAGCGTGAGAAGAGATTTCTAAGCAAAAAATTATATTGGTGGAATCAAATATTTATGATTTCTTCAATAAAAATCAGTACCTCTTAAATTCAGAAGCCAAGTAGAGTCAGCTAAAGCCTGGGTTTCTAATTGATGTGATTTAAGTCTGGAAATTCTGCAGCTTGGCTAATTCCATGACAGTGTATGTGGAACTGCAAATAAAGACAGCTCGGTTACAAACGGCTGTCAGACATGGCTTGCACTATCAAGAGTGAAGCAGAGATGGATGATTGGCACGAGCTGCATATTTTTAGTTAAGAAATGAAATATCCATATAATTACTAATTTTACCTTTTTAATTGTAAAAGAGGTTGAAATAAGAAACAACCAGATCTAAAAATGATTTTTTCATTGCATTAATTAATAAATTACTTTTTAAATTGCTTATTCATAAGAAAATGGATCTGCTTTGTTGACTTTTTCCCTTTCCCTCTTCAGTTCTGTCTCCAGGGCAAACATCTCTTTAGCTACACACCTGGCCTAGAAAAAACCTCCCATTTCAAACTCTGCTTGTTATGACAGTGCCTGGTATGACAATCCTATTGCAGAGCCGGAGGTGTGACAAAGTAAGTTGCAGTTGATAAAACAGCTAACCCTTCCAGGTGATACTGCTGTTTCAGAGCAATTTCGTCTCAGTTCTAGAGGAAAAGGGTGTAGTTTGGGTGTACGAGCTGAGAAAATCAGTTCAGTGAGATTCTTTGTCTAGGGCTAGATGATTTTGTTATCATCCGCAGTAAGCTGTGCTAGCAGTGTTATTTGGGGGTAGGCTGTGTGTCTATACTGCTGCCCTTGTGGAGGGCTGATGGGAAGAGACATTATTGAAGCTGGCTTTGTGGAGGGGAAGGAAGCATCCTAGAGAAGTACCTTGGTGCAGGAAGAATGGTGGCTTATGCAGCCCTCTGTCAGTGGCTTTTCCTGTCTTCACTGGATCTTCTGCTGACCAGAAGAAAGAAATAAGTCTTTATACACTAGTCTAATCTAATGTTGGTAAAGACCAACACTGCCTGTCCTCTGATTTATCTTTACATTTATGCACACGTACAGGATGAGGCAGATTCTGCTCTTTGCTCTCATGTCACACTTTCAATTAAGAGTATCGTTAAATATTTTATAAATAAGATGGACCTTGTTTATTCCAGTTTCTATGTCCACCACAGGGTGAACTGTGGCTTCATTGTACCTGGGATGCAAAAGGCACGTGAGAATGTTAGTTATGGATTCTCCATATCATAATACACAGCTCAAGTGTCATTTTTATGTCTCTGAAAAGCAGCAGGAGCTCTGTCATATCGTGCCTTGCTCATCCCACCCCTTACACCCAGGTTGATGGATCAGGCAGGTTTTAGCAATGGGAAGTTACTGTCTACAAACACACTGTTTCACTAGTTTCTTACAATAAAAACCAGCCCCAATGCAGCACAAAGGACATAAAATGCAACAGAAAGTCAAGCTCAGTTTGTGCTTGTTGTGGGGTGAGGGGGTGTGTGTGGTAATGGTGAGTGTTTCCTTTTAGATTGTGGCATGAAAACAAGCTAGACCAACTGCTGCTGTTGGGGAGGGAACTTTCTTTGTGGTATATGTATTATCTTAAACTTTTTTTTTCCCAAAACTTAGATTAACTAATAGTTGAAGATAGTACAGCTGGCTCATACGGATGTTGGTGATAGCCTTTCACAATGTCAGGAAATGAACGCTCCTTATGGTCCATGGGTACCATGACACTAATGAAGAGGTTTTGCCCATCAGCTAGGGCAGCAGGGGGGTCACTCAATGGTCAGTAATGCAGTGGCTGGTTTTCACATGCACCGCTGCCATATAGCCGATGCTCTCTGAGGTCTTTTTGTTCTCACCTGCCTGCTCAGTGAGCTAAATCATCTCTTTTAACTCCATTTCCCTGATAGCACTGACACTGCAAGCCCTTGTCCCTCATGGCAGAGAGAATTAAGTCTTGAGGGAATATTTTAAGGGTCATAGAGGGAAGACCGAAGGGGAGAATACATATGCAATTTCCCCAAATTTAGTTACACACTTTTATACTCAGAACTCAAATTGCGTTAACACTATGTGTTAACAAGTAACAATACTTAGCAATCTCAGCTCTATTATCTTTTTTAAAGAAAATGTCCAGTTTTAGGAAACAAGGCCACAAACAGTACAGCTTAATTGTAACAAAACAATATAAATGCGAATCTAAAAGGTCCTGAAAGAGAAAAAAAAAAAAAAGCAGGGCTGAAACAGCACATTCCTCTTAACTGGAAATCAACCCTGAACTTCTAGTGTTAATTGTTTTAAGTCAGTCTTTCATTTCATTTCCATAAAAAGGGCATAAGAAAGGTTACAAATCTGTCATCTACTGTGAATGAATTTTCTTTTTGAAGCTCTATAGTCTATGGTATTTAAATTATGCCATCACTGAATATTTTTTCCCAGTCAAGAACTAAGCCTAATGAGCCAAGAAGAGCACAGGCACATGTTTAGTCCCTAAGAAGGAATATATATGTTCAAAGAGACCTGTGGAGCTCAGAAAACTATACAATCACCACTTAAACATCTGCAGAGCTGGCTCAAAGCAACAATTTGTACTGGTGATGCACGTAGTAAAGACTACTTTGAACGCAGCTTCTGTAAAACAACTACCACTCTTCTGTTTTGCTTTCTATTCATTTCCATTACACCCTGAACCTTACATTACTGAACAAGAAGCAACTCTGAAATAGATATTTTGAGCTAGAAAGCATTTTCTAAGAGATTTTCTTTATTTTTCTTTTAATGATATTACTTATATATGAAGGAATATATTCTCTTTTCAGTTATGCCATCACAAACACTCCACAGATTTAACATGATTTACCATGGTTTTGCATACACAAAGACATAGTTTGGCAGGCTATTTACCAAACACCAAGACAGTTAAGTACAGCATCCCAAAGTTGAAAGTTATGTGAGTTTTAGCTAATAAGGTAACAAGATACTGTATCCATAAGAATATTCTAAATAGCATTTTTTTTATTTCTTACTAAATAGTAACAATCAGTAATTAAAAGCACAGGTTGCTGAAACGTGTGCAAAGTTGTGAAAAGTCTTCATCCAAATCTGCAGTTATAGTTAGGGGCAGCCTTGAACAGGGAAAAAGTCGGTTTGTAGCTCAGTTTAGTACCACTGAGTGCAAAAAATCTCCAGAACGGTTGAAGTGCCGTATGCAGTGCTCTTGCCAGCTTACTGTCATCATACTGAGAGGGCCTTCAAAGCATCTGGATATTTCCAGGGTGAGGGAAAGCTGTAATTCCTGAGGGAGACAGGAAAGACACTCCTAACAGTGCCACCTACATTTATCAGCTGGTTCCCTAACATGCAGAGATGACACTTGGCCACGTGAAGAGGTACTTCCTTTTTATGTTACCTTGCACTGGAGATGGCATAGAAACCAGTTGTTTCATCAAACAGTTGGTTTATAATAGGAGAAGGTAATGACCCTTTCTTGTTCTCACAGAAACTGAAGACCAAAGAGGTTCCAACATTTTATATGAGATTTTCTCAATCTGAAGGCTTTGACAGAGTGCCAGCTCTGAATACTTGTTTTGGGGATTTTTTATCTATGAGATCTATTCTTCTTCCTGTGAAAGAAGTTTAAAGCAAACAGTAATAAAAGATTTTCATCTGAAAAAGACATGAGCACAAGTTAAACAAATGAGTATTTTTCTTTTGATTACCTCTCATTTGCTACTGAACTGTGAATTTGCTGCTTCGTTAGACATGAAGTGAACAAAGGGAAACCTAATTAAAGGTTGTTACCTCTCCACATCATTGGTACCTAAAATCCATCATATCTTTATTCCCTGTTAGATAATACGTTATAAAGAACCGATCACTGTTTTTGTTTCAAGGCCCAAAATATGGTATGCCAGGTCATATGCTAAAAAAGTTTTGTCATAGATACGATAATTACACTTCAGCAGTAAGCTACTTTATTCTCATTTTAGTTACCTCACAGGACTGAAGCCAGACCCCAGTGTTGTTGAAATTAATGAAAGTTTCCCATCAATGAAAGCAGCAGCAGATCTGTGAAGATCTCCTGAAATGCAACACAAAGTGTCGGCTGAAGATCGGGTTAGTCACCCAGGCTGGGGGTAAATGTGTCCATTTGTCAAATCCCAGCTGAGGAAGCAGCCGTAATATAACCGAAAAATGCTTCCTCTGCTGTGCATGGGACAAGGGATCCACTCAAGGATACATGTCTTGTGAGGCACCGAGGCCAAACAGTGTGCGCGATAGCAGGACAGCACTGTTAGAGAAAAGGCCTTTCATGGAAGCGTGGTACCATGACACATTGAATGAAGTAGCCAGCTCCAAGCCGTACTATGAAAGCCAGTTTAATCTGTAACTACAACCCATATTCAAGATTATATACACACACATTTATATAGGTATACCTATATAGAGATTTTCAAGTATACTCTATATATATGAATGTATATATTTACAGCTAGGCATTGCTTGTGTTTCAGTTTCCAGTCTTTGCCCCATGCAGAGAAGCTGTGATATTCAATACGTTTTAACTTACATGTTCAAATGTCTGCTAGGCTTGAGTGAGGAGAAATAAAAATTCTTCAGCCTTTATAATGTTTGGAATATTTTCAGTTGTCCGCTTTCCGTGCAAGAATTGGTGTCCCACCCTCACAGGGATGTCTAAGGAAAGCCACTTATAACTAAGTAGGTTTGCAGGAGGCAGAAAACAGTCAGTAGCTGTTCCTTGCAGGTCTGTCAAGGCCACCTGCTGTTAACTGGTACCTGTTAACTGAAACAACATCCTGCCACTTTCAGAAAAAAAAAGGAAAAATATGTGGTATCTTAAGAAGTTAATGAAGAAAAAGAAATGGGGAATGAATTTTAATAGGATACAAAAGATACAATTTTTTAATATACTATATATATAAAAATAAATTTATTCTTTGTTAACTGGATTCTTTTTCACCATTAAACAGAGCTGTACCTCAGCTTCCATGAGTTTGTGATATATACAGTCTTATTTCAGAACAGCACAAAGTAGGCACAGTTTGCTGGTGAATCTGGCCAGCAGAACTGTTTATATGCTTACATAGTCATTTACACTTGAGCAAAGTAAGAGTGAAAAGTGGGCAAAAGTCAGAGCCGGTACTTTTCACTCAGTTTCCCAAAGTTGCCAGCGTCCCAGAAGCAGCTCTGTGCAGCATGAATTCCAACATCAGCCACTTAAATGCATCAGATCTGTCGTATTTGTTGCCAGACTGATTAGATGCTCTTGAGCATAGCAAATCCAAGAAGTCAGAAGCATCCCACATGCACTCAGCTCAAATCAGGTACAGTACCGTACTTGTATGCAGCAGCTTTTTGTCCATGATTTTTAGTAGGTTAATGTTGGAAGAGCTGTAGCTATAAATCACTGGTAGACTTAAGGGTCTTCTGCCATAATTGATAGAGTTGTCTGGTTTGATGGTGTTCTTTCAAGTAACAGGTAAAGGATTGATATAGCAGGCTATGATACAATTAAAGATATTTCAGGTATGTTTACATTTTATACTGTGAACATTAATTCATTGTGTCTATTCTGAGTGGAATAACAAAAAGACATGTATCTGCTTTCATACTTACAGCCAATTAAGCACTGGACCTCAACGAGGTTTATTATCTTGGGCTAAACATCACATAAGATGGTCAGATAGTTTCTTCTCAGTCTGGAAGTGGACAAAGGCAGGCAGGCTTAAACTTGTCCAAAGAATGTGTGTCCTGGTTTCAGCTGGGAGAGAGTTAATTTTCTTCTTAGTAGCTGCTGTGTTTTGGATTTAGTACAAGAATAATGTTGATGACACATATTGTTTTAATTGTTGCTAAGTAATGCTTGTATTAAGTCAAGGGCTTTTTCAGCTTCCCATAGAAGCTGAGAGGGAGCATAGACAGGACAAGGTGGCCAATGGAATATCCCATACCATAGACGTCATGCTCAGTATATAAATGGGGGTTGGGTGTGGGGCAGGAATCTGCAATCACTGCTCAGGACGGGCTGGGCAATCGATTACTGGGTGGTGAGCAATTGTATGGCTTCACAATTTCATGTATTCTTTTACTGTTATTATAATTTTCTCTTCTGTTACTGTTCTATTAAACTGTCTTTATCTCGACCCACAAGTTTTTTTTCCTTTTTCTCCCTCTTCTCTCTATCCTATGGGGGGGGGGGATCAGCTGCATGGTCCTAGTTGTTGGGTTAAACCACAACAACGTGGTATAAGATCACACAGTTTCTCTCAAAGGAGGTTCAGATATGGTCTGGTCTATAGGCAAAAGGTTTTGAGGGTAGGATGCAAATAAACCTCCAACTGATCAGTCTTAATCCAATATCAGAGTGGATTTTTTCTTTGTCTGTTTATGCCTCTTAAGAAGAGGTTTAAGTTAAATTGAAAAGCTATGCTTAAAGCAGAGCAAAGCTGTTTACATTGGGGATTATACCAGCATCACTTCACCTAGACAGCTATATCAGCACGGCGGATAAAATGTAGACAAAGTCTGCAGATGTACTGTGATAAAAATGTAATAAGCTATGGAACGGAGAGGAGGAAGCACAAGAATAACAACAATAATTTGTTGTTTGTATTTCACAAGCTCTGAAAAACTTTTTAAACCCCCCCAATTTCTCTTTCCTGTTTCTGTGTGAAAGACTCAAACAGACAATAGGGTAAAATAATTCTGCCAGGGTTTAGGAAACTATGCTGCTGACATTATAGAAAATGCTGCCAAATGCAGGAAATAAACAGGCTGAAATAAACAGAAAAACAACATTTTCTTTTCCCAAATCTCTTTATTTTAAAGTAAATCTTCTCTCATAACAACCATATGCAAAAATAAATAGTTCAGACTGAAACGTTACTGGTAAGTCCAGGTTGCTTCAATGAAAATACGTTGTGCACAGCCTTTTACATCTGTGGCACACTTCCCTGGGAAGCATTCACCCCTTCACTCGCCAGCAAAATCAAGCACGCTGCATGTTGTTACACATGCTGTCTCAGCCTGGACAAGAGCGTGGGATTTATGAGTCTCCAGATAGGGGCTTAAAAGTTTGAGACAGCAACATTTTGAGGTTTTGGCAAAGTCGCTGCCAGCTGGCTGGCTCTCAGGATTTCCCCCATCAAGTGATCCATGAAGCAGCATTGGCACCAGCTGCGCAGGAAACCGAATATACCTGGACCCTCAAAAGGAGGTCAAGTACCTCATTGACAGCCTGCAGCAGACATGAAAGAAGGAGTGGGAATGCAAAGAGAAAAAGCAAGCAGTTTGCTCTCAGAAAAAAACTGGGGGAAAAGAGGTATGTGCTGGGTTCAACACAGCATGTCTATCACCTTCACACCCATGGGCTGGCCCTGTGAAAGTGGAAACAACTCAGCACTGCCAGGACCGGAAATCCTCATGTTTCACTTCAGTCTTTGAGTACAATTAATATGTCTAAAAGGCACAGTGTTATTGTTTATTGTCCATGTTGTACTGTCTGCTGCTGAAATGAATTGCTTCCTAAATTTATTCAAATATATTCAAACCAGATATAATGGAGGGACATGGCTTACAGGCTCCTATGACAATGATTTCCCACCGGTGACACTCATCGCAATAACAGAGAGTCAGTACTTCACAGCTGAGCCCATTTTCACAACCCTCCTGTCCCGAGCAGAGCTCACTCGTGCGTGCAGTCCTGCTGAAAGGAACAAGACTAACTGCTTTTGGGTGCTGTGCAAAATAAAAGCTGCAAGTGTCGAGATCCTAGGACTTGATCAGCTGAGATGCTGAACAATCTTGACTCCTGCTGAACTCAAAAGGGCATTCGGCGTCTCTTTCGACCTGTCCCCTTATAATGGGAGGGTCTCTTCTTGGCCATGGTGGTCTCTGCAGCCCTTTGCCACGGAGAGGCAGCCCAGCCTCCAGCCGCTGAGCGTAGCTGTGGGTGAGGAGGCTTACTGGAGGTGTAGCTCGGGTTTTGGCATTTTCACAGGCTAGACCAAGAATTTTAAGGTTTGAAAAATTATGTTTGAAAAATAGCACAGAAATACCATTTTTTCAGTGAGGACTGCTCCTGGCAGTGAGTCTGACGGATGTTCTGAAGCAGAATAAGCAGCATTCAGCCCGTCCCCACCATCTGCCCAAGTCCTGTTTTCTTTTCCTCATTCAGTTCCATTGGAAAATATCAACAGAAAGTGGAGTTTTCTTTACCAAGAAATATCATGTGTTGGTTTATACTGAAGCTTGTGTATCCTTTGTATTCTGGGAGAATACAGCTGCAGCATAATGAATGGTAACCATTTGAACTCTCCGAGATAAACTGCTCCAAAACTTGATAAGGGCTCTTGAACTATGTTGATGGTACACACAGGACTAATCTGGCAATTGGATAAATCTCATTTTCTGCTCAATTACAAAATAAAGGCAACACAGGAGATGTATTCAAGATATAAAACAGTGATTTGGGAGCAGATGGAAATCTGAGCAAGTATTGAGTCACGGACTTTCTTTTTTTCCCCCCCTGTCTGCTTTGTATGATGGTAGAAAATCCTTCTGAGGGAAGATCCAAGTTAAGGAGCAACAGCATCGTTATCTAAGCAAAACAGAAAGAGAAAGACACAGGTTATTATTTATTTGTACCTATTTATAGTAGCACCTTGAGGAACAACAGAGCATGGAGACACTATTACACTGTCCACTGAACAAACACATAGACAGACTCCTTGCTGTAAACAATTAATGCTTGAAAGAATGAATCACAAAGTATAGAAGCATGTAAATGTACACTTTTTTAATGTAGAACGCTGAAGCACAGTCAAGACTCAAACCCATTGTTTCTCCATCTTTTAGATAAGGTTATCTTTCATTGCTGTAGAGATTAATTAATTCAAAGCAAAATATGGAGGAAATCACTCTAGCCTTGATAGCATTGTCTTCCTAAATAATTTTCTGTTTCAGTTATTCACTTCCTTTCTGAAACTCTTTTTCACTATTTTGGTTTGAAATGTACGCTACATGATTGAAATTTATTTCACCTGAAAATTTGGTCTCATGTCTTTTTATGACCACAGAAGTGTCTGTAAATCCTCCCTAGAGTAACTGTACATCTCCCAAATATCTACTTTGTCTGTGAGGAATCGTCCTCTGGAGGAGATTGTCATGGTCGATAAGTGAGGTGAAAGCCAATATCACTAGCCTAGACTGTAACCCTTATTCCTAGAGACCTAAAATGAACGCAAATGAATTTCCATAAAGGTGATACTAGCTTTTTGGTACACCTTTCAACTCCTAAATCTCATGAAAGAAACCCATAATTAAACCTATTAAAGGGAAAGCAATACCTGATGAAAACACCATGCCAAACAACTTGATCGTAGAGACCATGGAGTCTGATGGAGACTCTATCACTCCTACCGAGCTATTGGGAAATATTCTGATTCTGTAGTCACAGGTGACAGGATAAAATGTGGTGACACCTTCTGAGATGGACAGACAAACAGTATTTCATCAGACCACACTTAAGTGTCTACTGTGTCAACTAAAATATATATATGTGTAAAACAAATGGTACCAGGCTTATTCCCTCGCAGTGAGGCCAAACTGGGTTATTCTGGGTTATTTTGACTAGGTCAATGTTTGCAGATTCTCTTACCATCCGAAACAGAGTGGCCATGCAGAAAATTCATTTTGGGAATAGTTCTTCACCCATGCTGACCTCTGAGCTGTACCAAGAGGATATTTGGTAAAGTGATAGCTGGTGCAGCCCAAAGCTGCACTAGAAAATGCTCTAGCAATATCTTGGTAGGGATGATTGAACTCCAGTGCCCAGCACTGCTTCCTGGCCATGTTTTATTTGTTAGTGTAGAGATAGCCTTAAGGTGCAATTCATCTCCTCCCAATATAGACATCAAATGTAGATGGATATTTCTCAAGCTGTGATCTGTGGGCCATTTGGTGATCTGTAAGACATCACAAGGTGATTTCACAATTGTTTTGAAACAACTTCAAAAGTTTTTAAATGTAAATGCACACGCATATATTTCCAGGCATGCAAGCAAGAAAACAAAATGGGGAAAAATAAAAGTCACTGTAGACTTTTCCCAGGGTAGCTGAATTTTATTTGAATATAAATGAAAACCATCATGGCAATGCTGTACTAGATGATCTTGAGATATTCAAGGTGAAGCTCGACGAGGCCCTGGGCAACCTGGTCTAGTTGGGGGTGTCCCTGCTGACTGCGGGGAGGTCGGACTAGATGACCTTTGGAGGTCCCTTCCTGCCTGGATCAATCTATGAATCTATGAATCTATGAATCTTTGGCATAATTTCCAAAAGATTATCTGGAAGTAGGGTTAATAAGAGTTGACAAACTGCAGGCTAGATGACCCCTCAGTGTCCAGCCAGACCCATGACTGTTCTGCTTGAAAGGCTGTGCAGATACATTTCCTTGCGTGGGAGCTGTTTTTATGTGTCCATGAAATCCAGGTATTCCTCCATGTACTCAGGTGTAGAGGGAGGCAGAAGCAGGAGGCAGATGAGAATAAATATCATTAGGGGGTTGAACTGGGAATGAGCTGTGCAGTGGCACCGTGATCATTTTACTGTTCTAAGTTTTCCATTCAAATATGAAGAAAAACTTCTTTACGGTGAGGGTGACAGAGCACTGGAACAGGCTGGCCAGGAACGTTGTGGAGTCCCCTACTCTGGAGATCTTCAGGACCCACCTGGATGCAGTCCTGACTAATGTGCTATAGGCAATCCTGCTTTAGCAGGGGAGTTGGACTAGATGATCTCTAGAGGTCCCTTCCAACTCTGACAATTCCGTGATTCCATGAAGTATGTATTGTATCAAAATGCCACATTTTCTTAGTTACCATTTCAGCTGTGGTGGCTCTTGATGCTAGTCATGCTAGCGTAGTCTGCGCTACCTGATTGCCCTGAGTTTCTGACCCACACCTCTGTCCCTCTCCCATACTAGGGCCCTGTGACCTCCATGAGATCTCTGCTGCCCTTCTCCACTTCTCCAGCCAAATTCTGCTGTGAAGCAGTCTGGGACAAGGGAGATGATCAGTGGAGGTCTTCAGCCCAAAGGTGTGACTGAGAAAGGAATATAGTTCTCATATTGTGTGACAGTAAGTGAAGAGCAGAAAGTCCTGGCATAGCAGCTGGTGGACAAAGAAATTTTGAAAGGGGGGCCAGATCATAGCTGGAAATTCGGTCCCTTTTTGCACTGCTGTTTCCATCACAGACCACCATATCCAAGTCCTAGTCCCCAGCAAGCTCCAGCTGGCTGAGGGATGGGAATTAGTGAGGGAAAAGAGACACCCATCGTCCTCCAGGATAATACCGCTGCCTCCCCAGCTAGAAAGACATCTTGGTTCAATAGAACCTCAATACTTTTTAAGATCACTACTGGGAAAGGTTTAAATGAGGTCACTTCAGGTTAAATTTGGATTCAGCAGACATACTTTACGTGAGACATCCCTGATACACCCGTGTACCACATTTCTCCAGTCTGCATTGCTAAGTTTGTGAGCAGCTCACTTAGACATTGAACTTTATATGAATTCATTCTTTTGTGGTCTGTTCCAATGTCATCTGAAATTTCTATTAACTAATTTGGCCATCAACCGGTTTGTCTATGCCACATAATAGGGTTTTGTACAAAATGGATTTTTCGGTGTGTTAGGAATGTCATGTTTTAATCAATGTCTCTTTGAATGTTAAATCTAATGAAGGCTGTAAGTAAGAGACTATAAATGCACAGAGAGAGTTACCATGGAAACCAGAGCAGTATCTGCTGGGTACTCTACACTGGTAACATGGTGCAGCACAGCCCTGCGTGCAAGGCAGAGGCCTCTGAAAGTATTTTCAGCAGTTAGACCAAGATTTTTTGAAGCTCAGAGCAGAGAGCTGGATGCTTGCTTCAAGGTACCTTGTAGGCTGGCTACAGTGTCATGATGGTGGCAGCTGGTGGAGTCACCCACTGAGCTGGCACAGGAGGACCCTCACTGTTCAGGGGTAGGTGCAGTAGTCCTCTTGGCCACAGGCTGGACAGTCCTGACTGGAGGGAGAGGAGCTGAGGCTTCAGAAAAAATATTCAGGGGCCCTATACAGATCTGGACTTCCAGCCCCCAAAGTTGAGCTTCTGAACTTTCTGGCTTGACACTCCTCTAAGAAGAAGGGTTTAGGACCTGCAGGACAGAGAGGAGAAGCCTCGTCATCTAGAGGATCCTGGTGATGTGAGGAAAGCTGTTCTGGCAACCTGCAGGGTATCTTTGGCCACTGCAGTGAGCATTGCTAAGGACCCAGGTGCTCTTGGCAATCACCATGTCTCTACTCCTTTGCAGAGTATTAACTCCTCAGCAGCCTGCCTCCTACTGGTCCCACGCACCCACGGAGTGTCCACAGAAAACTGGTGCAATGACTCAGAGGAACTGTGGAACAAAGCCACATTCCTACAAAGAAAACACAATCTTTCATTTTTGCTACTTATTCTAAATGAAAAGTGCTAGGACACATTTCTAGGTTATTAAAATTAAAGAGGTTTTCCAAGTGCCATTTATTTATTGTCCTTTCTGTTTCATTTCCTTATTGCAGCTTCTCATGGCTTAGAAAATAAAACTACATTGAAAGCTCTTTGGGGCAAGGATCATTATTATATTTATTTTCAGTGCTGCATGATCTCGGTTCCTGCATAAATCGTGTAGTCACTGTTGTGCTATATGTGCAGCAATAATAGCTGGGACTGTCTAGTAAGTGTTGCTTATTACACATGTTCATTCCCCCCTTGATGCTCCTGGGCTTGCACTAAGCTCTTTTTATTCAGTCTTCAGCAGTAAATCCAATCCCAATTAAAAAAAAATAAATGTTTTTATTGTAACTTCCACAAATACCGGACACATTACTTTCTTTAAGACATGAGGAGTATTTAATATATTTCAGCTCACAGGGAAATGAGCCTTCCACTTCCAAGTGTGTAAAGCAGGAGAGTGAAAGTGGGCATATTTCAAACAGACGTGAATGCTCTCTCAAGCTCAGTCTCTCTCCCTTGGCTCTCAGCCACAATTTTAAAGCAATTTGCCCTAATCTGCCATATGGTTTTCTTTCTTTGCATTTTATAAAACTGCAGGGCTAAGTGAATGTGCCTCTTCGATAGCACTGACACAAGCCTGATTTAATTTAGACTTCCGTATTAACATACCAACTAAATCAGTGCTGCAGCCTACAAGGGAAACTTCAGTGCTGTGCACAACCAGAGCCATAATTAGTTTCCAAGTGGTACTAGCCTACAGCCCTTGAACTGGTCCTTCCTTATGATTATTATTTCTAGAGGTCAGCCCAAAAGAACATCAAGTCTACTCCAGCAACGTGACCCCCGCTCCCTTCCCCAGATCAAATCAGGCCTCCAGTAAGACATTCTTCAAGCCTGAAATCACTTCCAAACAGCAGACGGTCTTAGTAAATCTGATTCATCATGTGGAAGATCTATATGCCTGCTGTATGAAAAGCATCTCTGACTGAGATTTCCAGCAAGCCCTGCCAGTGAATCCTTTTATTCAAGGAGTCCGTGCAGTATACTTTTATATCACAGATGGCTCCAGGACTCGGAGACAATTTCCTTAAATAGGCTCTCACACCAGGCTTGTCTACACATTTTACTTTGGAATTTTTAGCCTGTGACAAGAATGTGACATGGTTCACTAAACATACACTCCATGTGTGTTTTAAGCACACAAGCTGCCCCATAAGCTGCAGTGGCTCTGCTCCCCTGCCTGATGCCCATGTACACTCATCTGCACGCTTGTTTATTCGCTTTGCTGGATCAGCTGTAAAGTGCATCCCAGGGTACCAAGCTAGCGTGGATTCCTAGCTCCATAGCAGCATGTTTGGCCTTTGTCATGGACACAACTTAGCTCAATTGCTTCAGTAAAGTAGAATATAAACAGCAGCCCCAGAGAGAGGCATTACATGATGCAATCCTCCCTCTTCCACAAGGGCCAGCGCGCTTGTGGCTATCTTCAGAGGATGCTGACTGACAGCACTGCTGCTCAGGGCTGGGAGACAGGAAAAAGAGGGAAATCTTCTCTTTAGACTTAAAAGTTCTGAAGTCAAGTGTTATTTCCAAACTTGTCAGGAAAAAAAAAACCAACAAACAACTGTTTAACAAATAGGAAAAATTCCAGATACCTGAACAAGAATGCACTTACGCTGTTTAGCTCACTTCGAAGTGGAGGCATCGAGGCTATTTTGTTTTACTCAACAGGCTTTCAAATTGGGAGTCTTTATAAAAACCTTTCACTCACATTTTTTCTCAGCCCTCTGCAGTCAGTTTTTCCCATAATGAACATTTTTGTCAGCTGTTGTATTTTTATACAATCCAGAAATGAAATGTTTACCAGATCTCAGAACATTTGTGGCAGATTTGACTATTTTTTTCATTTGCATTTTGTTTCTGTATTTACCTTTTATTAAAAGCAGAAGTTAATATTTTGCGTCCCAGAGTCTGATCATTCTCTTTGATGTTAAAGAAAAGCAGCACAGGAAAAAGTTGTTGTTAAAATTATTTGTACATAAGACACATGTAAACCTTACCCTCTCATCCTAAAGGGAGCTCCTCCACCAATCACTGCAGGAGCGATCAGCCGCTGTGGCTGCCCCACATGCAGACAGCATCGCACAGCCTGTTGCACCATGGGGATCTGAGCCCTGTTTGGGTTCACCACTGGAGGAGAATGGTTTGTTCAGCCCAGCTTAGGTTGCTTCCTAATAAAAGAGAATTTCCACCCCATGGAAATTCTAAATTCTTTGGGGAAAAAAAAAAATAAATCTTTTAAAATAATATCTCTGATTTCTATTTGTTTGCAGTGTGGAAATTCCGATAAAAGTAATTGAAAGAAAACATTTCTAAGAAGTTTGTCTTCACTATTACTTGGCACTGAAAATGTGCCAAAACATTTTGCTCCAAAAGGCAAAGATGCCTTTTCCTGGAGACAAACCAAGGCTATAAATTGTTAAATAAGTGTTAAAAATTTGTAATACAAAATTTTAAATAAAATCAAGTGAGAAAATTTATGAAAAAGACATAACAGCTCTGTCTGACAGCTTTTGATTGAAAGCTTAAGTATTCAAAAAGCTTTCCAGCCTGACATGTATCTGCTCAGCTACATCATTGTCTAAATCCCCGGTTCTGTGGGTCAAAATGTCCTCAAGATGAGGAGGGCACTGAAACCGGATCTTCATTTCTAGGCAGAGTGCTCCAGGCACTTGGGCTTTGATGTTAATGGGGGACAGGAGTTACTGGCTGCCAAAACGTGTTAACCTCGCTCCCATCCCAACCAGATACTTCTGTTGTAATAAGGAGCGAGGCTATGGAGATGCTCCTGCCCTGGGGCTCCAGGTTTGCTTTGAGCATATGAGCAGAGGTTCACCATGCAGGAGCATGGTTCCTACAGAGAAAAGTACATTACACAAGAGACTTAGAAATGCCAAAGAGTATGTCTATGCCCTGTAACAATTGTGGTGCAGCAATCCCTAAACTTGCGCTGACCTAAGTCGGTAAGTCCATAACTCTCATGCAAAGTTCTGTACAAATTTACCAAACAGAACCACCGTCGTGCAGTTCTGCACAGACACAGCTACAGATCTCTTCAGAAACCACGTCACCTCTTGTCCAACTCCGTGGTTGACCCCTGTGGAGACAGCAGTGCATGGCTGCACCCAAAGTGAAAACATGCACTTAAACTCTTTACTGACTAGACAGCATGCTAAATTATCCTGAGGTAAACTGGCACGTTATAGACACAAAACCAATAAACTAGATCATATATTTTTATACACACATTGTGAGGTTGGAGAGATATAGAACTATCTGTTTGTAAGTCAGAACAGGGCTACTTGCATGTTTATAATGCTCTTCACTGACCAGGAGGAGCATCTTAAGGCTCTGGTTTAATGTTTCATGCTTACCTTTTAACCCTCAGGAGCTCCATCAAGGTAAGTGTGCCTATACACCTTTTTAATTCCAGGCTCTGTTGATTCAAGGAGTGAAGGAAATGAAAGAGTCAACAAACTCTATTAAAATAATGACAAAGGACAGTTTTGAGTGTCTACGTATAATACTTAGATATCTCATCAGAGAAGTAATTCTTTGATGTCTCAAACTAACAAAGCTTCGAGTCTTAGTCATCAAGCACTTCAGGGACCATCCTCTGTAGGCTATATTCCTCAGGTTTTCCTCCTTCTTCCTTACACTGTCATGCACTACTATCCAGGCAGACTTTGCACCCCTATGTGCCATCATGCCAGGTGCAATACAAATGTTGGTTTCATGGTACAAAGCAAGCACTCTTCCACAGCACAGCTCCATGTTATTTCAGGTACTTTAAATGGAAGAGCATGCATGCTAGACATAGGATCACTTCACAGGACTTAGAGGAGACTCAGGGCCAAGGTCTGCCCACTATGGACACAATGTGAGTGTGCCATTTTCCAGAATATGGTGTGGATGGATACGGTCAGGGAAACCAATGGACAGTGGTTCTCCATCATTTGATATCTTGGTTTGTTTAACATGACCCACACCACTTGACTTGGAACTGAAAAAAAAAAATTAGTCATTTTCAAGAAATGAAAGAATAATATTATCATTTTGTAAGAAAATAATTCTAATTCTGCAGTTAACTGTAGTAAAATTTTAGTACTGATATATGAAGAAAAAAATAGTTACAGAGCTAGGGAGCAGAAGAAGATGCCAAGCCTCCTGCCAGACAGGTGTAATATATGTTAACCAAGAATGAGAACCAACTTAAAATTTAGCCAACATGTTAATTAGTAAAATATGGATCTTTCAAGTCCTGTACTGAAGTAGATATTTGTTTCCCTTTACACTTTAGAAACAGTAAAAACATTGATGCTCTTGTCTGGGTTAGGAAGCAAGGAGCAAAAAAAAATTGCTGCCCTGTTTGATGGTGGTACTGGACTTTTTCAGATGCAACAGAAATTTTTTTAAAATCTAACTGAGGAAATGGAAAATCCCAGGAAAACACAAGGTGTGAGACAAAGCCATCCACACAGGTTAACATTTGTCAGTCAGGGGCCAAATTAGGTCATGTTAACCCACTGTATTGTATGAATTTCAAGCCCAAGACTATATGAGTATTTTTCAGTGTGATCTTGTGGTAGACATGGAGTGCTGACTAATCAGTGAAAACTTTTATCATATAGGAGCTAAGCTATAAGTATCCTTATATGTTGCAGGAAATGTGCTTGAACTACATCCATAAAAATAAACAGCCTTGGAATAATCTGACATTTAATAGAATTATTGAACTTGTTTTTATCAATTAATTAGTCAAAAAAGGCAAGCAACAGTGAAAGATTAAAATCTCAAAACTGTCACAGGAGGAGTTTTTACAGAATGGTCCTGGGGTGAATGAACAGGATGCGATCCTTCCATCACCAAGGAATCTTGACCTTACATTTCCCTCTCCAGTATGGAGCTCTCTGCCACCTGGTTGTACTTAATTTTGATCTGGGTTTTCCTCAGTCCCACCTGTTGGAGCAGATTCATTCTCCATTAAGTATTTAAATATGCTCTGAGTCAACAAGGATGCATTGTGCACAAGAGTGGGTCTGGGGACTCACCAAAGACAGCCCCAGACTGCAAGATGATGCATACTAAAGCCTTCTGCTGAGATGCGTGTTCAGCATCCCTCAAAAAGAGGAAATCCAGAGAATTAAAGCTGAGAGCGCTTCAAAACCAACAGATGAAAGGTAGCTGCAGCTTTGCTAATGTAACATATCAATGTTGTTGTTTTTCCAGCCAAAACTATTTCATGAATTTGACCTAAATTTGTTAATAGTTTTGGGACAACCAGAATTGCGTTTTTCCTCAAATAAACTATTCATCAGAAAGAAAATTACTGCTCTTGTCACAGAACACCAGCTGCCTACCCATTCAAAAAAAAAAAAGAGCTTTAAAATCAAAAGAAGCAAAATTAAAAGTCTTAGAGTATCTCTTAACAGTCACAGAAGGCATGTAAAAAGAATAAAGTGGGGAAAAAAAGAATCAGGAAAGCAAAAGAAACATAAAACAGTATGGGATAATTGTAAAACTCAAGAGGTTATTCAACTGAACAGTTATCTTTCAGAAAATGGAAATCCAGCCCAAATGAAGTCACAAAAAATGTGTAAACGGTGACTCGTAAAATGGGTGTTGGAAATTAAACCTGGGTTGTGAAATACGTGAACTTAAGTAAGTGCGTCTTATTATCTCAAACATATCCTGCACAGAGGAGTTGTAGAAGGCTAAGAAGGAATGTGAACAACAAGCAGAAAACCAAAGAACAAAAGACAGATTATGCAAATACATCAGATTCAGGAAGCTGAGATTGTTGCCTCCCCAACAACTTGAATAACAGTGTTTAAATACAACTTTCTTTTTGTAGAAAGCACCACTTTCTAAGGCTGCCTTCCAAATGCTTTCCCATCTGTTTCAACAAATGTGATAATGAGGAGGTTATGCTGCAAGCTTTAAAAAAAAAATCAAGTTATTTGTCCATACCAGAAAACACAGAGCAGGTAAAAGGTTGTGTCAGTCACTGTACTCCAGGTGAGCATAATCTCAAATAGCCTTTCTTTTTTTATCTCCGCTTTGCTTCCTAAGAGAAAAGCACTACCAATTTAGCTTTGACCAATTTAGGTTTGAAGGAAGAATAGAGCAAAACAGATCACTTGCAACTCTGCCCTGCATGGATGTCTTAAACAGCTATAAAAATGAGCTATGGCTGGAAAAGGATTCAGCAACTAGAAGATTTTATTTCCCTTAATGCGGGCTGTTAATACAAGGCGTGTCTGAAAACCTAGGCATTTTACTTAGCTGTGCACTAAGACAGAGGTTTTTAACTTTGTGCAAGAGCAAGAGACTCTTTCTGTGAGGTGATATTCCACCAGAGCAGCCTGAGGAGCACGCGAGTTGTGCCATAGGAGCCTGATAAAATAAATCCCTAGCAGTGAGCCTGTCACCTTCCACATCCTCTCACTAGACAGGGAACACCGGCATAGGTGCTGAAGTGGGAGCTGAACTCTAAACCTCTGGCCTTTGTATCCTGACTCCATTCCAGTGTTAATTTTGAAGTGATTCCATCAGAAGTGACTAGATTTATCAGTGTGTGAATCTGGGATGTGTAGTCAGAAATCCAGCCAGGACCAATTCTTCTACTTCTGCTCTTATTATTCTGAGTGCAGCTGAGATCAAAAAGAGGTCAGGAGAATGGTCAGAACAGGAGTTGTAGGCTAAGGAAACCTTCTAAATAATATTGGGATCAAAACAATACGGTATATGAAAGCGTTCACATAAATACAGTGCCGTGGCTTTAGGGCTGAGCTGCATCATTACAGACCTTTGATACAACATCCAACACCAGAGGCACAATGTGGTCTTTTTGAAGCTGGGTGGGGTAGAAATTCCAAGCTATCTAAATTTCCTTCAGTCTTTCCAGCATCCCTGCCATTTGCTCAGGTAGAAGAGGGTGAGGATTGTGATTTACTGATACCTATTTCATAGATAAATAGAAAGAAGTCAAGCGGAAAGAAATAAGGTTTTATGAATAAAGAGATTACAGTGTGTCAGAATATTAAATATATTCTCTCTGGAAGTTTTCTGCTGGTGGTATTTAACTTTGCCCATCCATCCCAAATTTCCAGATGTTGAGTAGTTCCCCTGGAGCAGCAAATCTAACCAGGTTTCCTTCTGAGCATCCCCCAGAATTCCAGAGAAACGGTGACTCCAGGCGAATCAGCTCTACGTGTGTGTCTGGAATGCATCGCACATACCATGTATGTACCGAGCAGATGGGCTTCACCGCACAGTAAATCTGAAGTTCTCCTAAATGCATCAAATTTACTACCCACATGCAGAGCAGCTCTGCAGAGCACAGCTGATGGGGCCAGCGCTTCCTGGGATGATCAGTGCTTGTGAGTGCTGCTGCCTGGGAAATCCCTGCCAAAAATCCAGCAGTTCCCCTTCTCTTTTCATTCAGGTAATGGAGGCTAGCCAACAGTTTGTTAGAAAGATCTTTATCCTGAGGAGGAAGGCAAGGAGAGCAGCCGAAACAGAGCTGGAGGTGGCAATACTGCTTGCATTGTTTCTGGCTTCACCTTGGCTCTGCCGCTGGGAGCAGACTGGGTGCTAACCCAGCTCCCCTGCCCTCCCACCTGTGTGTCCCCCAAAGCTTCCCTGACCTCCAGTGCTTTGTGTAGGGAGAGGTTGTGCCAGGGTGTCATTGCAGGCACGTGGCCCTGGCTCTTCTGTGCAGGTTCCTCCTGTCCTCGGGCTCGACCCCACCATCAGCAGGCAGAGGAATACAGTGCCTTCACAGCGCCCAATTCCTGCTCGCGTTGTGGAAAAGAGAGAGACGCGGCAGAACGTGCTACTTAAAGGCTCTGGGGGGCTCTTTCCTAGTCTGGAGTGTAGCTACAAACACCGCTGAAAAAGTCTTTGTGATTCATTTTTGAAGGAGGAGAGATGTGTGCTTCCCAGGAAGGGGGGAAATTGGATGCAACAGGTGGCCCAGTAGCCCAGTTCCTGTTTGAATGAATATTAATTGCATTTCTTTCTGGGATATTATGGCTTTATTAATTGAGAATTACAATATTATTTTGGCTAGAGTAGGCCTCTGCTTTAATTCAAATCTACAGAATACATACTAAATTCACTCTTTGAAAATTAAATTCACTCTTTCTTTCCTGCCATGGTGACAAGAGAATGTCTAGGACAGTTTATTTACTGCTTGTTTCGGCATATTGCTGAATTTTATGAGTCAATACATTTAGTTTCCAGAAATGTGCACTTCAGTAGGAAGAACTCCACTTTAGAGCTGAAAGGCATGCATCTTGTCAATAAAGACAATATTATCACATTAGATATTGCAATGAAACATACACATTCTTAATGATTTCTTGCTGGCTTCCGGACTCAATTCCTATCAGGCATTCATTTCTCTCCTCATGTTCACTGTCTATTTGCTTCTGCTGCTATCAGGCAACACTATGCTTAATAGAAATCTTCTGCCTTTCTGTTAGTAAGTAATAGGCATGTGCAATCTGGCATGCATTGGGTATAAAGAAGCTGGGAGAGTGCTTTTTCATTGTTTAGGTAAATGTTTCCTCTTTGATCCAACATCTGCCCTTTCTGCTTCTCACACAGCAAATTGATGCAGATCCAGCAGAAGGATGGGAGACATTTATAGGGTTTCCTGTTATGGAGTAATTTTGGGAGCATCATTTTCCCCTGCTCACTTTTTGCCTTCAGCAACAACAATCCAATTCTTTGTGTTTTCGATGGGAAACCAATTCTTTGTCTCGCCCTTTCCTTCTAGTTCTCCCTGAAGGCTGTAGAAAGAAAGAACATGAATAACCAAGCAATGAAATCATAAAATAGTCCCGTTTACTGTTATCTTTCCAAGAACAGTGAAGGCATTAAAGTTCTGAAACCTTTTTTCTTGAAGTAAAGATTGCAGCTAGAACAGGAAATGGCACGACATAAATTCAATTCGTGACAATTATTATAACATGAAAGGGAAATAGTATAAATCACTGATGTCAAACACTCTGTCCATTGGCTAGATCTGGCCCATTTGAGCTATTTATCTAGTTCCTGTGACAGATTCAGATTTTGCACCACACATGCTTTCATTTTTTAAAATACGTGTTTCAAGTTTTTATGCTTCTGAAAAAGAGCTTCTGAATATACACTGAGTAGAAGCTGATGGTAGCTCATGCATAGTTGTCTTCTTTTAAAACTACAGAAAACAAGGTATGTTATGTTTGAAGAGAAAGGTCTATCCCTGTTCATTTCAGCGGGTGTTAACACTTGCACTTAATGATAATTTTTGTGGTTGATGTTGAAATGTTTTAAGGAAAGACAAAGATGCAAATTGGGTTTTTTGTGTAAAAAATAATTAGAAAACGCATACTTTTTGAGGAAAAGGAAATAAGAAATATCATGCACATCTATAAAGCATGCCACCTAAGTCTGACAAAACTTCACGTTAAACTCCTGTGCAGTTTTAGCCATCAGTGATGTAGGTGTGAAGCTTAAACAACTGAAGAGAAATAGACCCATCTGAGGAACCACAAGAAAAAAGCTGTGTTGAATTCTCCACCCCAGCTGTAAACAAGCCTGACCCACAGAGTCTCCTGGGGGTCTCCCAGTTTCAGTCACTTCAAAGGACATAGTGTAATATTGTAGAATAAATAAAAGTTGTATAAAATGCATTTTTGACTTTTCATATTTTTGCAAACATTGATTTATATTGTTATAAATGCAAATAGGACCAGCTAAATATTTTTCATGGATGAGATTTATTTCACAGCAATACTCATTTGGTAAGATATTTTATTGGCTTCTCACATAAACTGTAGTGTATGCCCGAGACAGTTCCTGTTGGAGACAGAATACTGCCCTGATAGACTTTTGAACCAAAAACTAGGACCATGCTTATCTTACACTCTAATACATTAAAATTTACTGTTTGCTTTCCATGCTTTGAATAAAGTTACTTCATTAGGAAAGGGAGATATGTTTTTATGATGCACTCAGAAATGCAGTATTTCAAAACATATCATTCTTTCAACAAAGTAATTCAAGAAGTGTAGAGCTCTGAAATCTAAAAAAAAAAAAAGATAGATTTTAAGAAAAAGATATATTCTGGAGAATGGGATAGTCTGTTATAGAAAAAAATATTAAAGAATCTAAGACTCATGTCTTCACATACTACCTAAATTAGCTTTGAACGACTTTGTTTTAATTCTTACTCCTGTCTTGAAAAAGTCAATGATATATTGTGAATATTCCTGTTTTTACACTGTAACTTACTGCATATTATATGTTATATGGACACCATGGAAAATATTAAAGCTCTTAGATGTTTTGTGTGTATCTATAAGTCAGTATTGCACAGGCTTCAGCAGAACCTTGACTTTCAACAGAAAAGAAATTCTTATCTGAATTTTTTTTATCATTATCATAGGATTTTTCCTGTTTTTCTTTATGAATATTAAATTACATTAAAAATTGTGACATTGATTTATTGCTCTGATACCACCATATAATAAAATTTGACTTCTGTTGAAAACTAAGACTCTAAAATATTTTTTTTTATTGTCCTGTAGAAATATATGTGATGGTTTACAGGTTGGTTACAAATCAGTAATTCGTAGTTATATGTTCATATGTGTTCATATATGTAACCCTATTGTCAGGTAGCTAACAGCAACTAAAGGGGTGGTACATACAGTCCCTCCTGAGAGATAATTTTATTGGTCTCAGCTCCCAGCTAGAAACTGAGAAAACTGAAACAGAAAGTCTCTAGGTTCCCTTAAAAAGCTGAACTTCCTCCAGTCACCAGCTCTCTGCGACTGTACATGAACAAGGAAATCTTTCTTCAGGAGAAGGAGCCGTCATGAACCCGGGAAAGCAGAGCAGCACAACATATATGAAGCAAAGAATCAAATAGAGCCTCCCATTCAGTGACACGATAATAGTTCATTTAACACTGATCCTCTTTACTGCAAGCTGTACTGTTCTGTCCATGCTGATCTGGAGGTCTGCCTTCATTCCCAGTGGAAAGTTTGTCCCACAGATGCTTTGCAGTTCCCAGCTCTGGTCCTGCCCTTGCAGCCCTGTAAACTCCACTGGTGTCTTCAGCCACAGCCTTGGCACCATGGACACATTGCCAAAGGATCCAGCTGGGACTACTGTGGACCCTCCCACAGGGCTGGAAACAAGTCCTTACCACAGACAAATCTGTGCCTTTTCAAAATCTCTCGTAGGACCTCCCAAAATCTCTCCCTCCCAAAATCCAAAACTGGACACCAGACAGTCGCCTTGGATTATACCTGCAGCTTCTGGGATGGATAGATTACACAAATGAAGTTCACTCTAGGAATATATAGAGGTTTTTCAGTAGTAAAGTTTCTACTTCTCTGGAACTTCAGGACATGAGGTTAATTTATCTTGCAATAATTTCAAGCAAGAGAATCATAAGTATATTATCATCTTAGTATTATGCATTATGCCTTCTTCAAATTTATAATACTGATAATATTTTCTCACACTCAGTTCTCCTCGTTATGGCAGCGGAGTGGTTAAAGCATCTCATTATAGATCCAGAAAACTCCCAGTTATGTTAGTTTAGCAGAAACTAGGTCATTTGGTAGGGAAACTAAAGACAGATGGGTATGAGATTAGCCATCACTTTCTTTTAACTGCTCCTGGTTACAGGAATTACATTTTCTACAAGCGTGATGATTTTGATGGATATTTTTGCCCTGGATTTATGCAGGAAGGTATTCAAAACCTGAATCATCTCTTTATGATGAGGGAACAGCTTCAAGGGCCAGGTCCAACTGTATTCAAAACCACACACAAGATTCCCTCCTTTCCATGTTCACAGTGTGTTTAACCTGGAGCCTCGCATGGTGGAATTCTATCATCACAAAAGATGTTGTTTCTCCTTGGAAATTTTGCTTTCAGCCCCTTGAAACCTGTTGAAATATGCTGCTGGAATTTAAAGCCACAGAACTGCCTTTAAAGTCACATTCCCTGTAGCAAACTGGGGCATTAAATCAAGGAGTCTATTCAAGTGAGTAAATGTTCGCTGTTCTGACTATCAAGGATGGTTTCTCAGAACAGCACGCAGCTACTGAGCAGGAAGTCCACACTGAAATAAATCCCGCTATGGTGAAATTCAGGCCTGGCTGATGTCAAGAAGTCTGGCATTGGCTGTAAAAAGCCAAGATTTCACCCTTAATCACAACACCCTTCTCCCCTGAGGAGGTGATATCATTTTTATTTATTTATGTTGTGCCATTAGAGTGCTAGGCACATCGGATGTGATCCTTGGTTGGTTCAAAGTGGCAGTGCTCCATTAATTCCCATCCTGCTCCCATTCTCCAGGGTGCAGTTCTTGCTGCCTGGAACAGCTGGTGCAGCCACGGGAATGACGGCAGAATTAAGACCTTAGTGCTAAATTTTCACACCTCCTTATGATCCCCCTTTCTAAGCCAGAGCTTTTAAGGAATACAAAGCAAGTCTCAAGAGACACTCTATTTATTTATTTGCATTTTTATAAAACAAAAATGTGTGTTGGGGTACTGTGCCAGCACTTACAACCACCCACTGAATAGACATTAAAGCACTCTGGTCATTATCAAATGTTGACAAAAATCCTATTATAAGCATACAATATGAAAAGGAAATCAATGTCCTAATCTGTCTCAGACCTAATTGCATTGCTTCCATTCCTCTACCCTTTTGAATTAGCAGAAATTTTTTCTGTTCAGGAGCAGAGGACTGAATTTCAGAGGTGATGTCCATAGGACACTGCTAACAGTCCTCCATGGACACAAGGATGGGCTAGAAGAAGATGGTGACTTGCATCTGTTTCCATCTTGAGTATTAACCTATTATGAACAAATCACATTATTTCTTGTACCTCTATCAAGATCAAATTCCTTATATTCTGATGGTATGATACACCATCTAGCTCCGTCTTGACACAAGGATGAAAGCTCCATCCTCCCCTGTGCTTGATTTTATTTGGTCTGGTGAATAAACGTAGTAAACCACTAGGGAAGGTCTGTTGGTTGTTTTTTGGTTTGTTTTTGTTTTGTTTTGTTTTTTTCTTGAGGGCGGTTAAATACTGGAACGCATTGTCCAGAAAGGTGTGGAGGCTCCATCCTTGGAGGTACTCAAAACTTGACTGAACAAGGTCCTGAGCAACCTGCTGTAAGTGGTCCTGCTTTGATCAGGGCATTGGAGTTGAGGACCTTCAGAAGACTCTTCTAACACATTATTCTATAATTCTATGAGTCTAACAATAAATCACAAAATCAGATGAGCGATCACAACTTCCTTATGCAAAGGCAGCCAGACTAACTTTCTTGCTGAGATGTATTTTACTCAGTTTGCTCAGGGAAAAATTGGACCTTTATAGCTCACAAAAATAGAGGGTTACTCTACTCAGTTAACTGAAATACAATTATGCTTAAATATAAGGTAGAATATTTAGTAATATGTAATAATGATTACATGCTAGAGCAAGTGAGCAGTGGCTAAAACTGAAAAGCGAAATCTGGGATGTAGAGGAGGGATGAATTTTCCCCCAAAGCAGGGCAAATCCAACAGTTTCTGTACACCTCCTTTCTGGTCCCACAAGGCCATGTTGATGTGCTACAGCGCTCAGTGGCCAAGGTGAAAGGAGAATTTGGACCTGGAGTCTAGTTAGTTCTGTATCTTGCTGGGGAGCTTTTCAGGGATGACTTCTATCTTTCTGTAAGGAACCAAATCAAATTGACCCAACTAATTTTTCATAGCCACTGAATCTGTACCAGACTTACAGTAATCAGACAACCCAAAAGAAAAAACATGTTTTCATTATTCTCTCTGGTTCTGACCAGGCTTAACTAATGTTATTTCCTACTTCTTGAGTCAAATTATCCCTTGCCGTAACTCTGCCAAATTAAATGGTGTTACTAAGTATACCATTTCATAGAAAGAGTCACAAGGTTCAAAAGAGGCCCTACCCATCACCTGGTCTAATCTCCTGCATAATAGAAGCCATGGGACTCCTTATCTAATTTCTATTTCAAACCCAATAGAGCATTGTCTTTGGCATAATCCTCACTTTAAAGTTTCTAATGGCTTAGAATTCATTACTTCTCTCTGCAATTCTTTCCCTGTAGCTAATGACCCTCAAAGTGAAAAGTGGACATTTAATTTCAGTCAGATTTTTTCAAGCTTCGGCTTCCAGCCCTTACTTCTGCTAGAATGGAGAACTCTATGAACAAATTTTTATCCTTCAAGCAGGTACTTCACGTCCCCTCCATCTTCTATCAGATGTGCAAAGCAGGTTAAGCTCCTTACTATGTGGCATTTTTTCTAATCCTTTCATTATTCTTCAAATGCTCCTTTAAGCTATTCAGCAGGGCAAATCCTGAGTTTCTGTATTATTCATGAAGTAGAACTGAACACAGTATTTCAGCAGCCATCATATCAGTGCCAAATACAAAATATTACCTACATAATCTATGTACCCCTTTTTAAGATCAAAGCAATCACATTTCTTTAATGGAAGAATGAAAAATTAGTCTTAACATATTCAGTTAAGATAAGCCAAAGTATTACATTCTGTTCTAAATGGATGCTTAAATACTTTATATAAAAAGAGGTGGGGGTGGGGGTGGGAATCAGCCAAAGTGCTGATCTTTATCTCAGAATATCCTAAAGCCCAGGGTAAAAGTATCTCCACATAGATGCCACATGTGGATTTATATTCCTGTTCCATAGGTTTACTAGAAATTTCTTCCCAGACCAACCTAGCTTCAGAAGCTTATGGACATCTGGATGTCTCATGTGGACAGAGTTCTCTTCCTCCATCCCTCCTCCACTAAACAAAGTGGCGAATTCTCTTGTGCTGAGACTCAGACTCTCTTTATTGTGTTTCCCACAGGGCTCCTGCTCAGCCTACAACCTTCTGAGGACTGAATACGCACTGTACCTCAAGTGTCCCCCTGGGTGCCCAGATTCACTTCACTTCAAGCTGTTTGAAGGCATGGATTTAAGACAAGCTGCAGATAAGAACAAGGTAAAAACCTTACGCTGGAACGAAGCCTGCCCCTGACTCTTTTGCCATAACGAGGAATGTCCCAGCACATATGTACATGGACAAATCTACCAGGCTCCATCATAGAAAGTCCTGATTTCATGTGTAGCAAGACACTATGAGCTGTGTAGACAGATGAGTTAAAGGCATCCTCTTGCCAGATTCATGTCATATTGGGAAGGGGGAACAGTTGCTTTAACCCAGTCTCTGGCCTGCCATCCTCTAGACTGCACAGACTATGAGCTCCATCCTTCACCCCTCTGTATCGCCTCATGCATTAGGCTCGGTAGCCCTGCTAATTCAGAGTTATAAATTCCAGCAGAGAGCAGGGACTGCACACTGGAACCCTGCAGGTCTGAGCTCTATTCATGAATCTAACCATAAACCATGGACCCTAACGCTCAGTCACCATAAACAGTGCTTTTGAGGAACACCCAGAAGACTTGTAACAATATCTTGCAGGGCACAGTGAAGCCGAGAATGCAATTGTGGCTCCTAGACTCCCTTGACCCAGATGTAAATTACATGTGGGTAATAAGAACTACAGCTTACATGAAAGTGACTTCCTCTGTCTGACTTTAATTGTTTTATGGAGACGGATTGCCTAGGAACCTCACTGCTTCTTCAGCAATAGCCACTGGATTTACGATAGATTCCAAGATTTCCTACTTTAAAGAAAGTTCATGATTGTCTGAGCAGATATTGGGTTCTCTGCCGTAAGAGTCATGCAGACACTTGCACTGATATATGTTAGCAAGTTTTAAGGCACCTAGCTAATCACCACCGAGCAACTACACAAACATGGAGCGCTGTCTAGGCGCGTGGCATTAACATTGACAGGATGATTTTTGCAGCCCATCTGAAGAGCGTGCTGCTGCAGCTGCGTTGCCTGCTATACCCACAGTAGCTGTGCAAATGCATTTTTGGCATTACTCCCTGTGCCACAAGCACAGTAATAGCTTCAGTATAGACATTTTCTCATTTTTTTGTTTGTTTGGTTGGTTGGTTTTTTTAAAGCTAAAGAAAAGGTTGACAGCCTGATTGCTTTCTTATTATAATTTGCAACAAATCATCAACTGAGGTAAATAAATGTCACTCTGTTGAGTTCAGGGGAACATATCTTCAGCGGGAGGATTTGAAAGGTAAGAGGGGGTTTCTTTTGAAGATAGTGATATAAGCCAAGGATAAAGGACATGAAAGACCCTTCAGTAATACTGCTAATCTTTCCTCTGTCATTGCATGATTGCTCTGCTATATGTACATGACTGCACCCACCTCCCTTTAGTTTAAAAAAAAATATATTTAATTGAATAAAAAATAAAGAAAACTTCACATCCCTTAAATGTAGCATTTCTGACCCTCCTTTAATTTATTTAGATGCTATTCAGAGTATGAGTCTTTAAAGGATCAGTTTTAATTCAGTTTCTACCTGGTAAGAAGCAGTAGAAAGGGAGACCTCTCATCTTTACTGGTAGGATAGAAAATCTGTAAAATCATGCAAGTGTTTTAAAGTTGGAAGTAGGGTCAGGAGCGAGCCATGAGGTTTGAAACTCCTTTACAAATACCATGAGTCGCTTACTTTAAGTGCAGCGCTCATGATGTCTGTGCTACATTGCAGTGAGTGTCACTGTAGGCTGTTTTAGCTGTGAAACAAATGAGAGGTGTTTCATAACTGCACATTGGCTTCCTCTTCACTGGTGAGTATGACCTGTCCTGCATGACAGAAGCAATACACTGCAAAACACAGTGTGAAAACTCCTAGCTTAAAACAATAAAAAAGGTTCAGCCTCTCTTCTGAGGAAGTCACAAAGTCGTCTTGTGTCATGTTTGAAAAAAATAGTCTTTCAGTGATGCAGTGGGACTGGTAAGATTCGAGGCCTGTTTTCTGCTCTGGCACCAGCTTCTTTTTTAGCTTTGGGAAAGTAACTTCAGATGCATTTACACAAAATATCAAATCTAAACTGGAGCTACGGGTCTTATCCTGTTTCCCACAAAAATTATTAAAACACTTACACTCCAGTTTGACAACTGTCCAAACTGACCTGTGAAAGCTTCTGGTACTACATGGGACAGCCCAGCTAGGAGTTGTACCTGAAGTCTACAGGCATCTTTGGTCTCTCAGACGTTATAATACCGCTCCAGAACTTTTCATGGCTAGACTGTACAGTGTTACGTGTTTCTACAACACTTAGCACAATTAGCTGAAAATCCAGCTTGGGGCCTTTGAAATGCTTTAGCGCTAACATCAAGACTAGTCTTAATTCTAATTTTCATTAGCAAAATGAGATAGCAAAGTGTCAAATGGAAGATGCAAAGTGCATATTTTATAACAAGTGGAAAACTGTTTCAGCACTACCACTTTTATTTTTATTTTATTTGCTTTTGTTATTTTTAAGGGGTTTTCTTGGTTTTACATTGCATTTTCTTTTTTGCCCTTTGGGTTGTGACTGCTCATGTTTCATTTCTGATGTAATTGAATTTTGTATTCCAGGATGATCAATACTATCGATCGTATACATTAGATTATAATACGCAGCTATAGAAAAATTGAAGAGCATTTTAGATACTGTCTAGAGACACCAGTTATATAGACTTACCTAAAAAACTAAGCTTATATTTTTAACTGAGCAATCTAAAAAAGAAGGAAGATAATAAAATGTTTTGAACCTTATCTCCACTTGCTAAGCAATTAACTGGTCTTCTGCATTCAAGGATATGCACTGTTCACTTCCTCTCCATAGGAAGGAAATGGCTATGCTCAAGCATGGAAGTCTAAGAGAGATTTCAGGACATGAGAACAAGCTATGAAGTTGTCTGTGTCAACTTAATTACTGATATTTAACTTAATTTGTCTTTATCTTTCCATAATATATTTACAGACTTCAGTAAGAATCCTCCCTAGCCATTATTTTGATAGACTTTTTATTTCTGTGAAGTAAGTAAGAATTACAGAGAAAGATACAGGATAGGACGGTAATCCAAAAGAAAGAAAAAATTAAAGAAACAGTAGATGAAATTTAGAACTTTAAGGACAATAGTAACTGTCCTTAATTTTGGTGGGGCTAGGATTTCACTCTATCAGCAGTAAGTTTCTTTACTGCCTTCACTTCAACTGAAAAGGCTTGAATCAGACTGCAGAATGAGGACACTTGTGGAATTTGGAGATATTAAAGTAGGTACTTAAGCACGCATGGTGGGATACAGAAAGCTGCCAGCTCTAAAGAATGTTAAATTCATAATGAAATTTTCTGAAAGAGAGAAATCAACAGCAAATCTCAAAGGACCAATTTCTGTAAGGCTGAATGCACTCAATACTCCTACTGAATTAAGAAGTTGTTCAAATTAGAGAGGGGTTTGGGGTTTGCTTTGGGGTGCGTGTGTGTGTGTAACCGTGAGAATGATTTAACCATTGGAGGCCTAAGGCTGTGGCAAATTCTTAGCCTTGCAGTGCTTCAGGTGTTCCACAAAGGTAGTGTGAATCAGACTGAAATTGTAGTAGTAACAAAGGTATTGTTGGTTGAAGATGCATGCAGTGAGACATACAGGAGGCCAGAGCAGGTCCTTCAAATCACAGCTTGAAATCACGCACCCAGCATCTTACAGGGAAGGAACAAGATGAGCAACTGATCTCATCTAAATTTAGCTGCGTGCAATTTAGTTATATCTAGATTAAATTAGTCACTCTCATTCCTAAAGAGTCAATGGAGGGAGACAGTAAGATGAGGTGCTTTCGGGAGGTGTCTGTTTCTCTCCACTGCCTCTACAAGAAGACCAGGATGGCTGAATTACATTGATTAACTTGTAAATTACAAAATGAATTCAATCATCTCTGCTTATGGCAAAGTAGTCCTTTGGTCCTTTTCAGACACTGGATGATGATTTATCTTCTCACTTACTCCTGTCTGGGCCTGTTGGGACTCTCTGGGTTTACTCTTGATTTATATTGCATAAGGAAAAACAAAACCTGCCTGCATTCATCCATGCATACAACATGCAGTGAATTTGTACAACTGGGAGAAGAGACTAAAGAGATACAAACTACCAAGATGTTTGGTTTATTTGCATAGAGATCAACACCTACTTTTTATGCCTTACAATGTTATATTATTTATAATGTAAAAAATAGGAAGGTTGGACCTCAGCAGTATACACTGACTTCAACAGAGGATCTGGTTTGTGTTAATTTGGTACCTGCCGGAAAAAGGAACATAGCTATTTTTGTTAGGATGGACACATCCTTTAAGAAAGGTCTATTTTCTTATACAAACATCTAACTATAGACCTAATCTACATTGCTCTCATGAAAGGATAATTCATTTTGCAACACCTGTCCTACATTAGCAAATAGACATCTCTTGCAGCTAATTTTAACAAATTCAGAAATACATGAGGAAGTGTAAAATATGTATTGCATGGTTTGCTACATGTCATGGACTGTTGGCTTTTGTTCTTATGTCTGATTTGTAAAAGAACATACAATATTGTTAAGCAGCTCCAGATCTTACATTTCCTGCGTTTAAATGATCTTATTTTGTATTTAATGGGAGTTGTCTGGTGCACATAAGCAAGTTTTTACACCAGTGTTTCTGTTTCAGCACTGGAGGACTCAACTCTGTGGGTAGCCAGTGCCAGTTGCCCATAGATAAGTAACCAGAATAAGTAAGATCTGGCCCTGCTATTGTCCATGTAGAGTGTCTGAGAAAAATAAAGCCAAGTCTTGAATTAAGGAAAACAAATTTTACTCTGCTAACTTTGGATCTATAGGACAAATGCATCTCTTAAAAACTTTCCACACAATTTGAGTGGTGCATTTTTGCTATTCATAAATGTTTTTCTGGGAAAAGGGAATTCCTCTGCTGGTGGATTCACGTTCACGTGTATCATTCTCCACGGGGAATAGCCAGGAAGCACTGAAATCAGCAACACAGACAGCAAACCACCAAAGGTGCTGCTCTAATTTAGCTGGGGTTTGTTTTCAATTAAGAATAGGTGGAGTCTTGTTGCTTTATTTTACCTGTCATCTACACATCTTCCTCTTCTCTCCTAAGAAGGATTGTTTTATTTATTTTAGACATTTTAAGTGAAAGACAAAGGAGTCACTCCCTTGATTGCATTAGTTTTACATGAGGGATAAAGCTGATCCTAACCATACAAAGAAAATTACGTTCAGATATGGCTTTCTATTGATTGTGCAAAGCCAATGAGGAAAATACTTAGGAAAAGACCCACCCAATGTAAGGGCTGAGAGATAAGATGGATCTTCTCTACATAGCTTCCCTACTTCTGTGTTTATGGCTGGGAAAAAATGCCCAATTGACAGAGGATACATGGAAAAGCTCCATTCTACCACCTTAGCCTGAGATATGTAGAAAATTCAGTGTTAATGCTTCCTGCCTTCTCAGAATTATTTGATTTCTTTGATTTTACACAGTGTTGTCTAGAGAAGTAATATAGTCATACAAAGAGATAAATATAGCCCATTTCAAACTCTATTTTATTCTGGTGAAAAGTGTCAGAGGTCAACTCATTTCCAAAGAATTTGGCTGTCATGTAAATGCAGAAAATTTCAATATATCCATAGGTATTTAAAAATACAGAAGCTCATTTAACCCAGGGGAGGATCAATTTAATAAAAGCTATTACCTGACGACTAATTTAGCTGAATCAACTCTTGTTTTCCGCTAAACCAAATCTCTTTGGATTGGAATAAATTAATTAGAAACAAGCTTGAGGTTACAAAAATGAAAGCATCCATATAGGAGTTTGTGCTACTTTAATTAAATCGATAATTTACACAGGTAATAGTTAACTTTAGTAGAACTACAGGAACTTGTAAAAGTTATCATCTAACATGTTAAAAGCTTGCATGTCTTTAGCATGATACCTGTTGGCATACTTACCTGGATTCAGTGGAGCTGATGAACAGGAAATGGCTTCACCAGAGAGTTAGGAGGAGCAAGGGTTTGTTTCTTTTGTCCATATTACATACAGTTTTTATGAACACCTTGAACAAATAAGAAGTTAAAGAGACTATACTGTTTCAGTACGGGGCCATTAAATACAAGTGCCGTGAAGAGGTCCTGAATTATCAGCAGCTGAATCTGTTGTAAAACACCGACTGTGAAAATTGCATTCAAAACCATGACCTGGCACTTGGACTTTGGACTAAGCAGTAAGCTATGCTAGGAGGGGCATACTCTTTGCTGCTATTCTTACAATACAATTATAAGCTTGTAAAATAGACCAGGTGTCTGAAAAGTATGGTGTCTGGCCCAGAGTTTGTCAGCAATGATCAGTTTGTTGAATGATGTATTTTGTATTTATGTACTCAATTTCCATTATCTAAAATTTTTGCAAAAAAATGAGTGAGGACCTAAAAAAATTCAAACACTGATTCTTTATTTCAAGGTACTGTTAAAAAAAAAATAATAAAATTAACGATATAGCAAAACAGAACAGTTTGGGCCCAGCAGAATACTTCAAAGTGACCCTAGTAACTTTTCATTTTGCCACAGGAAAAAAAAGTGTGCTATTTCAATCTGAACTATCTTTACCTCCTCATCCCTTCTATTTGTTATTTCAGAAAATGAACCAAACCAACCCTCAATTTGCACAGCTCCACCTGTATGTCAGAATATTTTTGTGACCACCGATAACCAAGACCAGTTTACACTGACGGCAAAGCCATTAGAAGGGCAAACAGGAGGTGAAAGTTGATTCTGGGGCAGTAGTGGTAGAGATATGGTACCAAAGAGCTTTGAAAGAAATAATGGTACAGATTTGCATCTCTTCTCTTTGTTAGTCTACATTTTCCAAGTACCCTTTTAGTTGGGAAGAATTTACTCATATGCTGCATGAACCTGATGCCCGGTCCATGCCACTTTGCTCTTTGTAGCAGAGATAACAGCAAAACTGGACGATGAATTTCTGAAACACCATAAAATTTCTGCAACAAAACTACAGAAGAAGTCTCAGATACCTACGAGGATCTGCTTTCCAGCCTGAGGAAGAACAGCGTGAGCAGTCTCCGACCAGCTCGATTGCACTTGGAAGCCTCTCCCCAATCTATCAGGGGTTTTCACAAAGGCCTGTGTTGGCTCAGTTCTGCTTTCACTGGCTGTATCTATACTAGGAAATTAAACAGAACAGCACTGGCATGTTATTATCCATGCTGTTAACTAGTTGGCACATTCCCTGAAGCAATTTTGTCCTAGTGCTTTCCCAGAGAGTGCCCAAACTTGTCACAGGGGCACAAGACATTCGCATCAGGCAGTATGGATTCAACCAGCCTCTTTTGGGGACATTTAGCAATGTGGATGTGCACTGTGTTATATCAATTGGCCTGTATCAGAGAGTGGTCCCTTAGTCCTTTTATTTATGGTATAGTCCCTGAGACAAATTAGAATTAACTTAGAGAATGTTTCCAAATATAAAATTGTTTCAAAGTATCTAAATGTTACTAATTGTGAAAAAGCCTGTGCTTTTACTAGTAATCCTTTCTAAAATGCATTCTGAATGCTTACAGACATCCTAACTCTGAAATGTAACATTAATGAGTGAATTGTGAAAATAAAATCAGATTTAGGACTTTCTTTTTCTCTGCTTCCCATACTTTAAAATGAACAGTGCCATGGACCTGTTGGAGGCTTTTCCTGGGGTGTGGGGAGTGTCTTCCCATTCACTGTTACTGTGATGGAGAAAAGTACAAGACCACATGTGTGAAGCTGTTAAAGAAACCTGCAGCAAACCAAGCTTAACAAACTCATTCAGTAGGAGATATTTGGCCAAACAACATAGGGATGTGGTTTAAGAGTGAAGGAGAGGTGGAAAAGTGAGTAACTGCTCAAATAGATGTTGAAATGGGAATTATTATTTAATAGCACTGGATGCAACGCCAGGGCTTTGCTGCTTAAGGGCCCTGTGCCCTGTAAGCCTGTGCTACGTGATGATGTGACTGCAGCGGGATGGGACATGGTGTGTAAGAAAGGCAAAAACCCATGAGAGTAGGGTAGGGTAAGAACCTGACAGTGATTACCGGGCTGTGGGCAGGTGCTGAAAAGGCAGCGAGGGGTAAACACCAGTAATAGATCCCGAAACCGTGGCAAACCAAGCCTGGATTTTCTGAGGGGAGCTGCGTCCGCTACCGGGTGCTGCCTGAGTCCTCTGAGCCCTGTAGGCAGCAGCAGCGCAGCTGTGCAGCTCCTCGCCTTCGCCAGCCTGCAGCTGGAACAGAACAGCTTCAAACGGAACAAGGGAAACAAGCAGTGATTTAAGGTGAAACATAAGAGAAAGAGGCATAAGTTTTTGTTGTTATTATTTAAAAAATACCCTCTTTTGGGAAAACCTGTATGATAGGCTGATGTTAAACGTGAACAAAAGCTTTTACAAGTGGAAACAACATTCAGGGTACAGGTCTACCCGTAACCAGTACCAGGACCTGATACTCTGCCCTTGAGGCCAGTTGGCATGGTCTGCCCATATTCATCCTGTTAAACTATCCTAGTCTCCAAAGCAGTCTGGTTTCACCCAAACTGGCTACTGGGCAGATTCCCAGCCTCAACTTTCTCTTGAAGTGCTTTGAGAGAGCGTTGGGCGGCTACCAGCAATGCTGAACCAGGGCCCGTGGTATGGTCCTATTTAGTTCAGTAGGATAGACGTAGCCTGAAAGTATACATCAAGTCATCTGTTGCCTTAATTCCACAGATTTCAAAGGATTTAGGCCAGAAGGAAACTTGCCCTAAGCTGTGCATTCTTGCAGCATACTCATTATCACATTTGCCTTTGACTCGCACAGCTGTAAATCCATGGAAACCAGAGTAATTCAGGGATGAATCAGGTCCATTATCTCCTTGTGTTTGTACAGCACTTAGCACAATGGTGCCCTGATCCTGATGGGAATTCATGTTATTTTAGGACAATCAGAGCTTTCATTCGTTAAAATAAAATATATTTTTAGCCAGAACTGGCTTCAATGGCAATGTATGGGGTGCTAGGGGGTGTGTGAATGAAGGCGAAAGCACAACTGATCCCCCACCACATGACTCTGAGCACACATATCATATGCCTAAGAGATTATCTCCTCTCCTGGTCAGTATGGTTGTGAAAATATGAACCAATGAGAACCTTGGAAGCTCAGATAGAAGAGAAAGAGCATAAACTCTGAATATTATTGCTTCTTTTTTAAGTAAGTTGCATCGTTTTTAGGTTGCTCAGGACATGAGGTCCAGTGCCTGATTTTGGAGCATTTGGGGTTAATATCACTATGTTTAGTGCCTTTGCTGAAAAGTAATAAATCAGATGCTGTGCCATTGCTTTCCATGGAAAGTTAGATCTCAAAGATGTGATTTGCTCAACACTATTTCCCACCCCCCCTGCAAATAAAATGAACCAGGAACACTTGAAAAAGCAAGCACTGTGCTTGCTCCATGTTCAGAGGTGCTTGTTTCAGCTCTTTTATGAAATCTTGTTAAGACCAGTAGGTCTTATAAATTCTAATGAGATACATATGTGGAACATATATAAAGACATTACACATGTCTTACAAAATATTTGCTATATAAAGGACCCAACCGTGTGAAGTTGTTATTCAAAGCAGAGGTAAGTCCTAGGAGAAGACAGAAAAAAGCACCAGTTGCAGATCGTAATCCTAGCAGGGATTTTTGCTAGTTCCTGTGAGTTAAAAGCTGAAATGCATGTTCCAGCTTCAAGTTATTTTCACAGACATAAATGGGGAAGATTGAATATCAGCTGTCATTAATCTCAGTGTCCTGACATGACAAGATCACCATTACTCCCAGCAAATGTGATCTGATGCTCATAGCTTAGAAACATTAGAAGCACATATTTTTACAACCAAAAATTATGAGCAATTATTGCTACAGTTGTAACAACAAGTTCTAAAAACTGACATGTGAAACTAGGGAGCTGGCTTTTCAGTCCTAATTTACCCGCTAAGAAAGCATAAATACAAAGATTAAGCCATTACAAAGCTACTAGCTTGTTTTTTTTTCAAACCACTTTTTATCTCACTGAAAAATAATCTTAAAAATCCTTGCAGTGAAAAGCTGTGTCCAAAAAAGACTGTTATTTTTATTTAACATTTGAAAATCCTATTCTGATACTGTTCTCCATTTCACAGGCAGGTCCATTAACCGTGTTTTACCTACTAATTAACAGAACAACATTTTGTGTGATGTAAGGGTAAACTATTTTGTGTGTGGCTATTAGAGAAAGGTCTGACGCTTCCATAGCTCTAAGAAACATTCGTTTCCTTCCAGAACTGAGTTGCCTGTGGATGTCCCTTCAGCATGAACGCAAACCGAGCGGCCGCGCTGACAAAGGAGCACTGTGCTGTAGCGTTACCTGACGGTGTGTGCCCTTCCCCTGTGTATTTGTTCTAGCACATCTGGAGTGGCGAAGCCTGACAGCCTGGCTTTAATGTTCCCATGGCTGTGTCAGAATCCGCAAGTTGTTGAGGGCCTTTGCATTTTAAGAACAATGATGTTTGCGGTTTAGTGCAGGCACAAAAGCGGCGATAGCGCTGCCTTTTCCCAAGCGTGACAGCAGGCAGCGCGTTTCACTGACATGCCCAGGAGTCAGCCTCTTTTAGCCTTTGAAACCCAGTTAGTTCAGACCTTTGGCAGTCGAAGGGAGAAGCTGTAAGTTGTATCAAACTAATTGTTGTGGTAGCATCATGCAAATTCCATCTGAAAACTCCTTCTTGTAGATCACAATAGTTAGGTAGATCACGATTAAAAAAATAAACTTTTTTTTTACCAGCAATGTAAGTTTCTGTAAGCTTCTGCAAGGCTGCTTTTCAGCCCAGTGAAGCAGTTAATAATCTGTGATCTTTTTGCTTTACAAAATGATGAGATTCATATGCCCTAACTGAAGTAATTAAAAGTAATGTCTCTAGGTTCGGACTGATCACTCTAGGCTTCTTTTATAATCAGTAAAGGGGAGTGGGGTTCATCTAATACGCCTTGAAACCTTTTCCTCTGCAATGAGTTACTCTGTGGAGATGCCACACTTCAGCCCTCCTTCTGACATGTGTGTGGTGATGAGGGAATAAACTTTATATTCTTGAAAAATGTTTTTATTTCTGTTACTTACTACTGATGCCACAAAAAGTATAATGAATTTGTATAAGCCATCTAAATTCATCACGAGAACAGAAAACACAGAAATCTCACTCAGAAACCTCACATTTACACAGATGGAAGATATAATTCCTTCCCTCTGTCCCAGCCACCATCAAACAGATAGGCTGGGAGATGGATGACAGGGTGATACTCATCAGCACCAGCATCCCGCTTTCTGACGCCCGCTGGAGCAGAGCTGCTGGAGATCAGAGCACAGCTTCACCAGGTGACACAACACGGAAAGCAAGCTGGGAGAGACACGCTGTCTCTGGAAACGCAAAGGATGTCAAACCAAGCCCCGTGCCACCGCAGCTCAGAAACTGAGCATAGGTTTTATACCCTCCAGCTAGAGGTGCACCACATCAGGGCGGTTTCCTCAATGGACTAAACAGTAGTCAGAGTACAGATCTTTTTGTCTGGAACCCATGAAGGAAATAATAGGTTAAAGCAACAGAATTCCTCCAAAATGTGCTCAGTCAGTAAATGTTAAAATAAAGCTTTGTGAAACTGAAAATGAAGCTAGTCAGCATCAAATGAAGCTAATCAGCAAATTCTTTTTATTAACAAACACCATCACACAAAATGCTACTAAGAATTAAAAAAAAAATCAATCAAATCTAAAGAATACTAAACAGTTAGATTTAAACTTCTTAGAATACTAAATATAAAGAATTCAATCTAATAAATTCTAAAGAGCAAATATTAAAGAATACTGAGAAATAATCTCTTATTCTATTTATGGTCCCAAGTAGTGATGTTCATAAATGTGTGCTATTTTATAGCCATGAATTTTCAAGTAGACAGACAAAGGTTTAGATTGTTACAAGTCTGAGTAAATCTACTTTCTGCTAATACAGCATTTAGCCCTGCCTGCTGGGCTACAACTCCATGCCCCTCCATCACTACAAAGCAGTTCAGAAACCACATTGCTCTTAATAAGACATCATATTATTTCAGTTTACATCATCACTGACAGTAACAAAGCAAGACACAATAATATTATGAAACAAGGACGGCTAGCAGTATTTAGTATAGCAGGATGCCTTTCTGTCATCGACAAACCTGTGCTTCCTACCAGCACCGTATCTGTTGCGGATGGGTGATTTAGACTGCTAAAAGAACCACTCTCAAAGTGTTAGCAAAGTAATTGTAATATGATGTTGCAAAAGCACGACTTAACAAAGATCGATATCAAGGTTCACTTTATTAATTACTGTGTGGGAAAACATACAGAGAAAAATTGAGTTACGTTTGAGTTACAATCATTCACAGAGAGACTGAGGACACAAAGGGTAAGGGAGGCCCTCCAGCTGAACCGCAAGGTTCAGAATGGACCCTCTTGCTTTCTAAACTTCTTCTCAGAGAGGAGACTAGGTGTGGTTGGATTCAGACTTAGTCCCAGACTTGGTCAATGGTTTATGTCTAAAGGGTTGCATATGTTTCATTAGCATCAATTCACCATGCACTTGGTGTTACCAAGGCAAAATCGAAGTTATCATACTATAGAGTTATGCACGCTACAGGATGTTTACCAAAGATCTGCCATTGGTAAAAGGTCTCTCTGCCTTGAGGAGCAACCTTGAGAGGGGTCCCACCTCAAGGGGAGATCGTCGCCATGCAGCCACACTGCCTAGCAGGGGCAGCTCAAAGAAGGCTCACTTAGGCTGTCATATTTATGGGATAAAGTGGTTGACTCATAGTCAAATTACATGCAATGGAAAAGGCATGCATGAGACCTTGTACTCACAACTAACTTTGTTTTTTTATAAATGAATTTTGGAAAAACTACCTGTTATTTATGTATTAATCTCATGATTGGTGGTGTTCCAAACTCATCTGTATTGATGTTTACTGTGTCCTTTGTGGGTTCTCCTTTGGGATAACAGGTTGAACTAGAGGAGTTCTTGACCTGGCTACAGCTCAGTCTTTTACCTCCCTTAGAGCCTGTACCAAACTACCACTAGCGTGGTTAAGGCATCAAACACATCCCTAACACTCCACCCCAACACTACAGTCAATCCACTTGATCAAGTCACAGAATGATAGTATGGTTACATCTTGCCTCTATGTCATAAATACGTGGCATGTTGTAGATCAGTGGTAAGAGCCCAATTATTTGATGAGCTGTTTAGTTCCAGTGTCATAACTAATATTAGCTATATACCATTTTACATATGGAATCTGTTGATTGTATGCATTTTACATGCTGGATTGATGTAATTTGTTTCATCTTTTGCCAAACTTTAATATACAGAATGATTATAAGCAGCAAGCATAATGGTGTCAAAACTAACAAAACTACAATTGGATGCAGCATCAAATTCAAAATTCCAGTTACTGTTGGTGACCATCCAAAAAGAGTTTTCCACCAGTGATGTTCTCCATATTCCTTCATTCTTTCTAGGGCATGGTGTATCTTCTCTGCATCATGATGGATGGTAATCAGGGTTCTTTGTCCATTGTTTTGAATACGTTTTAGCAGTTGACTCAGGTCACTATGCTGCAACAGTTTTCTCACCAATGTGAAGTTCATTCCAATAGGATAGACAATCAATTGTAATATAATGAATACTTAGTTTGTAACAATTGGTGGGTTGTGACAGGAGCTGAATAGTTAAAGTTGCATCCCATCATTTTGGTAAAATTACAAATACATATATTTATTTAAGTGATTATTTGTCTCTACAGTGGTGTTGTCTATAAATATAGAATCACAAAGGGTTCTCATACAAACACATCCATTACTAGCATATATAAGTACAGTTTCAGGGGTTTCGTCAGGGTGTATTTCAAAATGACAAATATTTTATTCAGTGTCAAGACAAATGTCTTGCGCCTTAACAATATTACTTTCACAAATAAATCCTTGTTGTTCCCATACAACACATGCATCAGCATCAACAGTTTGCCATTTGTTCCCATTTTTTTAGGCCCATAGTCTGTGTTCTAATGGAGACACTACAGTTCCATTTGCGATTTAATTTGAGCACAATGATGTACATCGTATGGACCAAAGTATTGCATTTTGTCAAAACAGAAGCTGTGGCTTTACTGTCAGTGGCGTCATAAGTAAAATTGACCAGATGCCACAAGGACTGGAATTCCCTTTCAAATTCAGTTGCGTTATCCCAGATTATTTTTCCGATGTCAGTGGGTAAGGTACCCTCTTCACCTTCTCTTACAATCACTGCCACAGTAGATTGTACTCACAAATGGGTTTGAATGCAACTAAAAGCAAGAGAGACATTAATTTGGGCTGCACCTAGTGTGTTCACAATTACTTGGTGGTCCTTTTCATTAATTCTTTCCCATTGGGGTAATATATCTGATAAGAGCCATTGGTTAGTTCCCAGTGTCATCAAAGAAGATAGCAATGGGTGTTCTTGCTTATGTAAATCACCTGTTGCCAAGCTTACTTCTTTTGTTAAAACTTCAGTGTCTATGCTATTTAATACTCCTAGTCCTGTCCCCAGGATGCCTGTCACATCTCTCCTTGATCGTTTTGGAGAGGTGAGGGTTTGCCCGTGAAACCATGCTAACCATCCTGTATAAAATGTATTCAGGAATGGTGAGCAGGTACGTCTAATTGCAGAGATCATAATGGATTAAAAAGCACTCGTCGCTGGCCTATATATTTGATGGCATAGGGTCCAATTTTAGAAAGCAGTGGGTATGTAGTTTGGTTGGCTGTGTGGGTCATAGGGTGGGAGTAGATTGATAGACAGTAGGGGTAACTGTTGCAGTAGTGTGAGGTCTGGGAATAGGTGTTAGCATGATCTTTAAGGATAGTCCTGGATAACTTTCCCTCAAAAATAAAACCTGTAAAGACAGGAGAATAGGCTCAGTTAGACTGTGTGGTGGTCTTACTGTCATCCAAGAAGCAAAATCTAGAACTGGATACTGTGCTGTGGACAGCTTATGCATTTTATATTACATAAATATAGAAAATAAACCTGAAAGCAAAAACAGGCTGGGGGTTCAAGCCCAGTTAATTGGTCTAGCCCATGGGTTAGAAATGAGTTTTCAAGGCTTGTAGGATGGAAGTTCAGCGCAGGTGATAGCATGTCTTTTCCTTCTTTTCAGTCTTCCCATGTAGATATTTATTCCTTGGGTCTGGACTTGGCTTTCCTAAATCATTTCAGACTTTTTTTGCCACTTTCTAGTGTTAGCTGTAGCTTTAAATGTCAAAGCAAATCAAGTCTGTGTTGGAACATGTCCCTCTACAGGGCAAATGTTGTGTAAGTTTTCATTTGTTTTATGTGTTGATGTCTTGCAACATGCTGCATTTTTTTTTTTTCTGTTTAAGTACAGTGCAAGGAATGCAACAGAATTATACTGTGAGCTTAGTCTGCTTTGAAAAGAATCTCCTTTCAGTGATGTTTGTACACGGTTACTTTTACCAGCTGGTTTGTTCTATCCTCCACCTCTCTTTTATCTTTATCAGAAAAATGAACTTCTGTTACTGTACAAACAGTCAAGCGTGTTCTGCGTAGGTCTAGACAAACACACCGTAAAAGTGAACAGTGGAAGGGAAATGTAACACTGGCTCAAGTAAAGACATATTAAGGCAGATCTCTTAATTGAAGACTTCTTTCTGGATGATTATTCTATGCGATGGTGTTACGTCAGTAAAGCTAAGAACTCATTAAGGAAATGTGAGATGTTTGTCCTGAGAACTTAAAAGGTAAAAGAGATCTCTTTTTTAACCTGATAATGTTCAAAGTTAAAGGAAAAAAATTAAAATAACCCATTGTCATTTTGCATTAGGAGAATAATTCTATCCTTGGTTGCACACGGCTCCCATTGACCTCCAAGTAATTTCCACAGACCTGCTAAGAAAATGTTGCCTTAAATACGTAACTGGTAGGAAAGAAATTGTAAATTTTCCAACATGAGGAATCAGTGCACTTTTATACTGAAGTTGAATCCAAGAGACTGATGCCTTTATAAAGATTGCTTTCAAGATGAAAAGAAAATCCTGCCCAATATTTCCAGAAATCAGAACTAGTGTTCTCGTTCTATATCTCTGCTGAAGACAGCAGTGGAGACGTGTACAGGCACTTGATTTGTAAGTGTGATGCCATCACCTCTTTTGGGGAACCTGACAGCTTTGGGCAACAAGGAGCCTGAAGAGGAAAAGAGACCACAGTGTCATGTAAGATGAGGAATAAGCAGGAAATCTGAACATCTATTAGTTACAATGTGATTACAAAGAGGATTTTCATACCAACAGGCCAAATGCCACTATTATTGAAGCTGGAGAGAATGTTTATGGTCACGCTAGTAGGATCACGACCTGATTCCTCATCCTTAGGCACAGAAGATAAAAAAACCTCTGTTATTTTTTGTTATTTTTCTCCCTCAAATGAGTCCTCTCACTGAAGATTCCACTCAAATAGCAAAAACAGTCACACTGGAGCTCACACTCATTAAAAGTTAGCAAAATGGCATTGACATTTACAGAGATACACAAGAATTACGATTTTGTATCAGAAGCCCTTTGAGGAGGTTTCCTACGCACATGGCCCTGTGAAGGCAGAGAGGTCACAAGCCTTCCTCTTGCCCAGAGCCATTACATTGCGTTCAGCATCCAATAACTCCACTGCTCCCACACTGCTGGCAACAGTGACGTTCAAATAGCTTTATTACTTACATCTTTAAATATGAATAGGCTTCTAGTTGTCCTGAGAAGACCGTAGCATCAATACAGTAATTACGCCATGAAATTGCCTCATTCAGTCTTTGAGTTCAGCTTGGGTGTAATGGTTATTTGACATCCCAAATAGAGGCAGAATAGTCGTGATGTCACAGTGTGGGACTCATCACGAGATAGTAGAGATAGTAGAGACGCAGAGATAGTAGATCAAACACATTTTCGACAGAGTGTGCACACTCATACACACATGGGTATACATATACACGTCACTACCAGGGCATGCAAATATTTGCACACAGTAGAGTTAAATATGAATCATTCTTTTAGAAAGTGTTTCCATCTATAGTGGTGACCTTGACCAAAGCCGTGGAGCAGGACGGCATAAGGCTGTTGTTGCCTAGTCATCTGATGAGTATATTTCTACTTAGATCTGACAAAAATACTTTCCTTGACTTGGATTTCACAGTTGTGACCCCCATTTTTTTCCTCTTTATTATTTTAAGGTAGAATTTACCAATTTAAAATTTATAATTTAGCATTAGAGCGGAAGATTTCTGTAAATATCTTCAACTGATTGTGTGATGATTGCTGCCAAAACTGGCTTATGTAAACTAACACACCTTTGTTACCACAGTTTTGGGAACTTAAGTAGCTGCTGAGTTTTCAGCAGACATTTCAGCAGACATCTACCTTTCATGGATAGATTTGAGGAGATTTTTTTTAATAGCAAATGTAGTAATTCAGGAATTTGTTTTGATTCTGACTTAGAATAAATTCCAATATTTTACACAAAGAAAACCTTTAAAATATTTTTATTTCAGTATTCAGTATTAATTTCCAGTATTCAGTTTTGATTTTCAGTATACAGTATTGTCATGGTTTAGCCTCAGACGGCAACAAAGGACCAGGGGGCAGCCGCTCGCTCAGATCGGGCCCCCCCCTGCCAGCGCGGCCGGGAGGGGAGAATCGGAAGAAAAAGGCAAAAAACTCGTGGGTTGAGACAAAGGCAATTTAACAGAATTAATTAACAGAACAGCAAGGGGAGCAAGAAACAACAACAATAATAACACCGAGAGAGGAATATACAACCATGAGTACGATACCACCGCTTGCTGACCGCACCCGGACGCCCCCGGACCGCTCCCCTCCCCCCGGGGGATGACTTCCTCTTCCCCCCCCCCCCCCCCCCCCCCGACTTCCTGCCCCTCCCCTTCCCCGGCTAGCTCCTGGTACCCCCTGGGCATGGCTCACATGGGATGGAATACCTGTGTCCCTGCTAGGTCCTGGGGAGAATTAACCCTATCTCTGCCAGACCCAGGACAAGTATTCAGTTCAGTATTTGGTTTTATCTTTATTTGCCATTTCTTATATATCTTATGTAAAATCTAATAAATCTCTCAACAAGACATTGTTCCAAATGAAAAGTCAAAATATTAATTTCGCAAAGTGGGAACATAATATTTCAACATCAGTACATTTTGTCCTTAGAAGACTTCTTTTGTGAAAAAAGGCAAAATCAGCACCTTCCTTTTCTAATATTTTTTTTTTTTAATTTCTATGAAAAGGCAATTTATGATGGAAATTCAATTGCCTATTTAAATGTTGGTTCAATTTTCATTAGAATTAAGAGACAAAATTCTGTTGGATATAGTGTTCTTTACACTTACTTGAGTTCAGATGTCCAAAAGAAAGGTGAGCCCACAGACAATGTGTTTCCCTTAATTGAGTTTTCCTCTAGATCCTCCACAAGACCTTCCTGGGACACTTGTATGCTGTTGACTTTTTTCTTCTTTTCTCAAACTGAGAAGAAAAAACAAACAAATAAACAGATAGAATTATCTAGAGACCAAAAGGCTCACCAAAGTGCCTTTTAAAACCACAATAAACTGTAGCCTATATTTCAGTGTCTTAGGTAAACAAAGTTATTATCATTTTATCTTAATTGTCACTAATTCTATTAAACCAGCTGCATAGCTAAGTTAAAATGACACACTATAATTTGTCAACAAAGCTGAGCTAGATTTGTATTCAATTCACAGGATTTTAACAGGGTTTTTTTTTTGTGTAGAACTGGACAGTTCTTTCTAATTCTGTTTGACTTGGTTTTTTTATCAGTTTCCAAGCAACGCAATATGTAAGGTTTGCTTACAGTATGTAAAAGCTACAGTTTAAAAAAAAAAAAAAGTCATAGTCTATGTTAACACATATCAAACAAAATAGAATCTTGTTAAAATAACTGACAATTGTGTGGTTTTATCCTGATGAAAATATTCCTAAAGGCTGTTGTTTGGGCTCTGTTCTACCCATATGTTAATCATTTGATATTTTTTTTAATATAAGTGAAAAGCTATAATGACACTTGAAATTTGAGAAAAAAATGCTGGAGTAAATTGGCAGTACTGGTCTTTTTACAAGGATTCTCACCCATTTGTACAGGTCTGCCAGAATAGCTTGACAAAATAAGGTTTTTGCAAATTGATTTCTACCTGCGTATTCCCCAATTTAACTCATTATTATAGAATTTGCAGAGAATATATTGACTTTACAGTGCCTATAAATGTAGTATAACTCCAGAAATATGTAGAAAAATTATTCACTATCCACTGGCAGTTCATCACATACTTCTGACTGGAAGATGCATTCAGAAAACTAGTTGATTTATAGAATAAAGGGGGGGAAATGCCAAACAATTTCTTTTTAAAGAATTATTGACTGAGCTCTGGTCATGACTGGTTGCTGAACTGAGCAGTTCTTTCTTTCTTCCCAAGAGATCTTATTGTATGCTGCTTTCCTGCTAAGATTTTATTTTGCTCCTAAAGCTTTCTTTTTATTTGTTTATCAACCTCCATCAATTCAGCCATTCAGGTTTAATCTCTGCTTTGCTGATTCTAGCTCTGTCTTGAACAGTCCATATAGTAAGGTCTTGATATAGCTTGATAAATAGGGTAATGATCTAAAGAAACCTCTAGACTTCTATTGCCACTGCTGTTCAGCCACAAGATGTTTCCATTTTAAACTGCCTCTTCTCTAATTGCAAACTGCAAATGGAGCTGGAATAATCATAGAGAATAAAATGCAGAATAAAACACAGAGAAACACCCTCTGTCATGCACAAACCCCTGTGCATATGTTTAAGAGGTCCTATAGGTAGAATAGTGCATAATCTCCCTTTCTTTAGTAACCTGCAATGTGGGCTGCATCAGAAGAAGCATGGGCAGCAGGTCGAGGGAGATGATTCTACCCATCTACTCTGCTCTCTTGAGACCCCACCTGGAGTCCTGCATCCAGTTCTGGGGGCCCTCAGCACAGGAAGGACATGGACCTGTTGGAGTGAGTCCAGAGGAGGCCACAAAAATGATCAGGGGGCTGGAGCACATCTCCTGTGAGGACAGGCTGAGAGAGTTGGGGTTGTTCAGCCTGGTGAAGAGATGGCTCCAGGGCGACCTTATTGTGGTCTTCCAGTACCTAAAAGGGGCCTACAGGAAAGATGGCAACAGACTTTTTAGCAGGGCCTGTTGTGATAGGACAAGGGGTAATGGTTTTAAATGAAAAGAGGGTAGATTTAGACTAGATAGAAGGAAGAAATTTTTTACTGTGAGGGTGGTGAAATAGTAGCACGGGTTGCCCAGAGGGGTGGTAGGTGCTTCATCCCTGGCAACACTCAAGGTCAGGTTGGATGGGGCTCTGAGCAACCTGATCTAGTTGAAGATGTCCCTGCTCATTGCAGGGGGATTGGACTACATGACCTTTAAAGGTCAGTTCCAACCCAAACTATTCTGATTCTATGAGCTCGCATTAGACAACTGAGAAAACATATCTTTAAATTATTCTTTGACAGGCATAACTTTGGTGATTGGATGCCTAATATGGAGTTTATCATTTATGCATAAGTAAAACAGGTGTAGTGAATGACAGAAACAAGCACTTTATTGGGGAATTGTGCTCTCCGTATTAATGGTGCATATAATTTTTAACCAGTCTCGTTCTTTGAACAATTTGTTCCAGCTAAGAACAGATTGAGCTGTTCTTTGAATCATTCTTCAGCAGGCAGTACAGTGTGAGTTTATGATGACTTTTCTTTGTGCTGTAGCTGAGTTCATTTGAGGTAAAACTTGCTGAAATGTAGAAGGTTTGTAAAGGTACTGAGCACTGCCTGTGATCCAGCAGGCTTAATATGAAGGCAGCTACGTGGACTGTGTGCACTGCAATTAAGCAATCGGCACATAGAGTTTTCTGGTAACTTAATGGTTTGTTTCCAGCTTTATATCCCAGACATGTTTGACATTTAAATGTTGATCTTGCTTTGTATATAGACTTCTCTGGGTGAGTATATCACAGTACAAAGTATTCAAGAAACTGAACATGAAGCTGGTCATAGGAGGTTTCCCCGTTTTCACTGAATTGCTGTGAGACTTGGAGCTAGCATTGCCAGCTTTGGGGGAGAGGAAGTGGAGATAGCTGTGCAACAGAGGACATAGCTGCTTTGATTATTCTTGGTAACCAGTGCAATCTGGAGGTAGAAACTATTATACCGAAGGATATGTTTGGGTCCAAGGCAGTCCAGGAAAGGGCTACGGATTACACATATGACTTAAACTGTTTTTGTAAACACAGGCACAGTTACTTCTATGAATTTTCTGCAACTTCCTGCAATCAGAGATTCTTGTAATGTACTGATTTATAAGGAAAAACTAAATATTACAAGACCTCATACAATTTCAGGGCTGCATAAATATAAGATTTTACCTTTTTGCAGTTTAGAATACTAGTCCTTTTAATTCTGGAGGGTAGGGGAGGGGGAAGGGTAGGCACTACAAAGGTCTCCCTGAAGCTACTGAGAACCAAAAGTAGAAGTCATAATTGCAGTTTAATGAAACCAATTTTAAACATTCCTTTTATCTCTGCTGGGATGTTTATTGTCACAGTTCAAGTTTTCTCTTTTTAGACAAATTCAAGCCATTTGCTAACCTGTTCATGTTAAATGTCACCCTGTAAAATAAGTAGCTTTGACAAATCTGCCCCCACTCTACTACCCCAGCATGTTAAAAATATCACAGTCACATTCCTGCTTTTTGAAATGAAAAAGGTGACTGTCATTTGTCATTTCTGCCAAAAAATACCATCATGTTTCTTTTAGGAACTCTGGAGAAGCTCTGGATTTCAGTTAATACCTTAAACAAAACAAAACCCCATTGCTGAGTAAGTATTCATAGAATTTCTGTGCACTGGTCTTAGGTAGCAACCACAGCAGAGTTTCTAAATTTGTTTAAAAGGCCAGGGTGAGATCCCAATAAGAGTCACTTGCCTAGTGAGCAGCTTTTCCAGAAAAAGGCTGGTCTTTCACGCAAAACCCACCTACTTGCTAATGGAACAGATGGTGCAGAAGCACTAAGATGTTTACTTAGAAACCTAATTAGACAATTAAAAGCTGCTACTACCTGTTAATGTGACATGGACACCAATATTTGATGAGTATTTGGGTACCTAGTAGTTACTTAAAGCCATTTAGGATACGCAAATGAGGACATCTAGGTCTCCCAGGGAATCCAGTCTGGTACGCGTGCTCTGAGAGCACCTAGTAAGACCCAAAAAACTTGGGGCTCACCAAAAAGTAAAGAAGGCAACAACTGCCACTTCTGCCCAAAATATGACCACAGGAAGAAAAGAACATGCATCTTTTGCTTATAAGTGTGGTGTTGGATTATTCATCTAGAAACAAGGGTAGAAGCCTCACCTGCCTGAACTTGTGTAAGTTCAAACCTACCTCCCAGCTTCCAAGAAGACAAGCTAGGACAGAAGACATAGCATGCATAGTCTCTCGGAGTTCAGCCCCTATAGACTGTTGAAGCAATACCAAGAAGCCAAGAGGGTAGGGTTCAAGTTTCAGAAAGAAAGAAAGAGAGAGAAAGCACAACCATTTGATTTTGAGGAGCTGGAAGGGGCATTTTATTAGGACCAGGGTGATGGACCTGTTTAACTTGTTCTGGTTAATGTTCCTGGAACTGTTTTTGTGAGGGGTGATTAAGACTAGCCAAAAATGTAATTTTTTTTTTTTTTTAAGATAGAAATAAAGCAAGGGCTGTACAGTGTAGCATTAGTTTATGAGTGAATAATACAATGATGATTTCTGCACAGTATGAAATGATAATGAGAAAATCCCGTGGCCTCCAGCACAATAGTGTTTAAACATTTTCTGATTTTTAGTACATTTAGGTTCACAAAACTCCTAGAAAGTATGAAAATGGATAATTCATACCTCCCAGTTGTAAAATGTTTACTATTATTATCCAGCTTTTTAATATCCAAAACACATACGCATTCAAATAGACCATAAAAATATTTGTCACAAAATTATATGTGCAAAATTACAATGAAGCTTTAATAGGTCCCTTTTTGACTTTTGGATTTTCAGCTTCTCATTGAAGTCTGTTCTTCAGTCCTCAACTTTTATTTTAAAGTTTAACTTTCTGCCCTGAACACTGTATTAGCCATATAATGGACGCTATGATACCACGGCTTTATTTCAAGGCTTACAACCAACCAAGCTGAGCCAATCAGCGTGTGCCCCTGTGCCCTCATTTGAAATAAGCTGCAGCCTGCTGCTCCTCCAGGTAGACTCTGTCAATTTAAGTTTGAAAAATCATAAGGGACGAGCTCTGTCTTCTGAAGTACTGATGCAAAAGGTAGCAATATTGCATGACCCTAGGGATGGTTGCATGGCTGCTTTGTACTCTAAAAGAGCTGAAAGAAATAGCTTGGCTTTGGGGAGTTTTATGTCTCTGAGGTAGAATATGAGGTACCTGATGAGGAAGTTATGGTTCAAAGGAAGGTTACAAAAATAACAGCAGCCATCCTAAACTTATCTAAAAGATTTACAAGAAGTCTGCTACAATGTGTGGGTTTTGACCCCCAGGAACACTAAATTTTATTCATCTTGTACTGGGGAACAAAACACACTTGGCGCATTAAATCAGCTTCATTTTTTTGCTTGAATGCTTATGGGATTTGCAGCAGAGGTTTAGATTATAAGGAAATAGTTGTCATGTGTAAAGTATAATTAAGACAGTTTTGGTGCCAGAACCAAGATTTTATTTTTCCTGTGGACCAGGGATCTTAGATTTTTTCAGCTCTTATTATAGAGAGGGTGAGGAAGGGGATATTTTTTTCTCTTTTATCTGAGCAGTCAAAAATGCATCAATATGACGTTTGTGTCGCATAAACAGATAGTTTTACAATGTTCACAGTCTACCATAGATTTGCCTCCTGTTTAGGACTTAAACTTATACTTTTAATATCTTCCATAGATTTGAAAGTATTCCTTATACTCACTGTCAGTTTAACTAGCCTCCCAGTGTAACATTGTGGGTGCCGCACACAGAACAATGTCCACTAAATGCTTAAGTTCCCTTGCAAGATTGCTAACCACTGCAATATTAGAAAGAGTTTTATAACAGACCCCATCTCTTTCAAACTTCCAAATCTGTGATACTCATGGTTATTTTGCCAGGTTGTGTACCAAAGACATGAGTGTACCTCCAGTCAGGGACTTGGACTTCATGTACTCTATGTTATACAGTCTAGAACAAGGTTTGTTCTAAGAGCTTGTATTCTTCATGTACAACTGCAGACAAGTAGATAAAAGTGGATGGTATGGCAGAGACAATGATGATCAACCTGTGAATCAGGAGACACTGAACACTTCTTTGCAATTCAATGACATGTAGTCAAGTAGCAGGCCTTGTCTTTAAGAGCCACCAGTATAAATCAATAAGCAACAACAGTTACATTATATGATTGAGCTCAAAAAAATCACCAAATTATTGCATCAGCACTGGGCATTGAAATAGCAAAGCAGCAACTCTAGGTCTCAGGTGTTCACCTGTCTCAGGAGGTTTCTACCATGGACGGACAGGTTTTCTGAAACTGTGTCAGACAGTCAAATATCTGAGAATATCTATCTGTGTGGTGACTTCGTAAAGCCCTGGTGGGTGTAAGAGAGATGTGATTTTTTTCTGACCCTTCTTAGTAATTAGCAGACGTAATTACTCAACAGGAATTGTAAACCTACTGAAGTCCCTGAGAGCTAGATTAATCTCATTTCACACCCTCAGAGGACCTATTAATTATAAGGAGGAGCCTAGATGACAAGTTTAGACTAAACATGTAGGGTTTAGGTAGGTAATCTAGGTGACATGAATCCAGTCTAGGATCTGTCTTCAATTTTCCCCAAAATATTAGATAATACTATAAGCCAGTCTCTGTCCTTAGCTGACCTTCCAAGAGGATGATTTTCCTTTTTCTGTTTCAATCAGTAGAAGATACCACAGAAAGTCTTTTGGCTTTCTCTCTATTGCAAAACAAACAGGCCCTTAATTTGTAATTCACTCTGATACAGAAAGGTGCAATACAAGCACTTGGACTAACAGCAAAACTCAGCTGATTTGAAAAGTAACTGGGATTTGGGAGCTCAGTTCCAGTCCTTATTTACTCAGAGTCTTCTGGTGTCTTTGTCAGCAGATTGCACATGACATGCTGTGGAAGAGACCAAAACATTGGAAGAACGAAATACTGTGGAAATGGGTTGCGCTAAACTAGGTGTCAGAAGTCTGTTCTGAATATCCTGAAATGAAAGGGTTGCAATTCATATTTATTTATTTATTTTCCTATTTAATTCATGTGATGATGTAATGGAGCTCGTATTGTTTGACGGGACAGAAGGATTGTGGGCGACTGTGGGAGGAAATTCGTTTCCTGTAGGAACTGCAGTAGGTGAGGAAAAAGATGTGTAAGACAAGGAGGCATAATGTAAAAGAGGAAATTTATGATAGAATCACTTCTCTATTTATATCAATGTATATACAGAGAAACATTAAAAATATGTCTCTTAAAGCAAGAAAATCAACTTATATGTCACCAGAAAGAAATATGTGTTGCCTGGTAGGTATGTTTGGGAAATGGGCTAGTTACTATATGATGGTTTAGTCCAGATCTCATGAATCCTTAGTTCTGCCATTGTCCCTGGGAGAACAGGCTTCAAAATCTTGGAGCCAGATGAACAGGAACATTTTGAGACCAAAAAGATTTGAAAGGTGTTTGGAAAATTTACAAAAAATAAAAAAACAACCACCCTAAGATTCAGATTTAAGGCATCTGATTTCCCTTGATTTAATTAAAAATTTGCAAATAACTTTGTAACTTTTGGAAGTAAATAGCCTCAGGTAGAAATCAAGCACATAACCTGATAAGACAGGTTTCAAAGTTTTAGAGGGGCTAACTTGTCACCAGGACTCAAGTGCTGCAGTACCACCTGCACTGGGTTTATGCCCAAGAGCACCTTCCCAGTTCACCCAGGAAGGTGGTCAGCAAACTGGTATTCCACCCCACACAGTACCCCAGAATATAACTGTGTTAGTCTGACAGCTCACTTAGGTCAACCAGCTCCCTCTTTACAAGAGTTTGAGCTTTATGAGAGAAGATGAAGACAAATCAACCCAACCATCTTTTACAGTTTGCTCTTTTATTGTAGATACAATGACTGCACAACTCTGTGAGCACAGTGATAAATGTAAACTACATGCTTAAAGCTCAGCATGGACCCAAAGATAAGGTACAAATAAAACATCCATCTAGTTACACTTTTATACACTCAAACATACCCGCATGAAAGCAGGTATTTACTGATAGAGTCTGGTCTGGCAGATGAACCTGTGTGAAGTGGTGTAGCCATGTACCAGGCAGCTACATGGTCCACATTTTGGTTGAGAGCTGTTTCTACCTCTGGTCAAACCAAATAAAAGTAGATGTCTGGTCTAACTGAAAAGTTCAGAGCTTCTGAACTAGGTGCATAGGCTACCTGTGGAAAGAGAGGAGCATCTCCAGAGAAAGGGCATCCCACCATACTGTACTCTTACATTAAAGAGAAAAAGAGGCAAGAAGAAGGGGATTGTGTACCTTTTCTCTAGGTCAACGTTAATGCAGTTAATGAATTGAATTCTAATAACCTCTCTCTTGTTTAAAGGGAACATAACGTACTGAGAGAATCTTCTTGCCTAAATTATAGGCACTAACATCGGAAACCTAGAAACAACAATTTAAAGATTTAAAAAGAAATACTTAAGTGTGCTGAGGTTGTTTAGTCTAAAGAAAAGCAGACTGAGAGGAACACACTTGTAAAAGCAAGAAGAGAACAATGATCTCTCCATGCCTATTAGAAACAGAAAACAGGTAATGGATGGATCCTGTGACAAGGGAACTGAAGATGGGCATTAGGAAATGTTTTTGCAAAAGGCAGAACATTGAAAGAACAGCCTGCATTGTGACTCCACAGGTCCCCCAGGCAAGCAACAGAGATCTTTGAACACAGGAGTATTTGTTAGGATTAGCACAGTTTTAATTTACATTTTCCTGAGGTCCTTGCTTTGACAATTTTCTTGCTTGCAACTTCAGCTGGGTAACATTTTCTTCACTTCTTTCTTCTTGCATTTTTCTTTATATTTTCCTTCTAATATTGTTGTAAAATCATTGTTTTGCTGCGACATTTCAAGCCAATCATTTCAGGGTTGGTTTAAGTGTCCCTTTGCCCTTTTTTTTTAATTATATATTGGTTTACAATTTTTACTTTTGTTTTTTTTTTTTTAAACATGGATGTAGTTCATTGGAAGGCCAGAGAAGCTACCATAACATCAGGGCTTTTATGAAAGCAGAGCATTTTTGATGCAGTGGAGATTGTTTATAGCCCAAAAATCTAAGTCATTAATCCATATCTTTCTTCTGATGATCTAGTATTACAATATGCTTTCTTTTCCTTGATATTATTTGAATCCCGGAATAAACCTCAGCTCAACTATTTCTGTTTCTTCGTACCGGTATAGTTTTATGTCCATGGAACAGGAAGTACGATTTTTAGAAAATAAAGGATTCTGCTGCATAATTTCATCCTGTAAAAAGACGCAATGCTAGAACATCTAAGAAATATGTCAGTATTACTTCATCAGTAATATATAAACTTCTTAGAATCTCACAGAAAATTACTTAACAAAATAGATTCTGCAAAATCTTCAGTTTCTGATAGTAAGGAAGTCAAAGACTTGTCTCTTACACAAGACTGATTGCAAGGCATATGTACTATATCTTGGTAACTAAGCAACAAATTTTGTACCAGACTTAAACATTTATTTCCTATTTAAATTAAATAAAATTAGTCAATTAGGCATCCAAAAGCCTCATCCCTACTTTTTTATTCAAAATGCCTCATTCTATTTGTTTCTATGTATCTGGTTCACATCTTCTATCTAAAGCTAATATCCAGGTGAGAAATTACAGAACTATATGAACATAATGTAGATACAGAAACAAATAAAACATACTTGTGTTGACATCATCTGAACACTTCCTACTTATCATTGTAGAATTGTCATTGCTGAAAGTTGCAAAAATAAGGGGAAATCTGTGGCAAAGGGAAGACCTCTTCCTTCTAGAGCACTTCATTTTAGGCCCATCATTTAGGGTGATATTATTGCAGAAAACCTATTAATTTTAATGTTTTATCACTGTCCTTAAATAAGTGAATAAAACACTTAAATGCATGCTTAATTTTAATTAAATGAATAACAATAAATTATCTCTTACGGTTAATCTGTTTCTTTATGTGATGACTTCTGAAATAGTTGGTATTTTATTGCTATTTCAATACAAATCTTTTTGCAACAACCTCAAATGCAAATGAAGGAGTAGCTGTTGGCTTCTGTGATATTCAGTCTCTCCACAAGAGTGGAAGTATCTCCATGGTAAGTGCTGGTGGTAGTCCACTTAAGTTCATCAACTAAGAAGTGAAGGGACTGTGCTTTGAGCCTGTGGGGATAATTCAGTTTCCTCGACTGCCAGAGCACATTTGAAAAGAAGATCCTGAGCAAAGAGATGAAAATGTTGTGCCCAAACAGATAAAACCTTTGAAAGGATCTTACCTGCTGAAATTACTGTCTCAGGAAAATGTTTCTCACTAACAAGACAAGACGCTTGAAATAAATCAGCACAATTAATTTATGGCTACAAGCAATACCAAACATGTTACATCTCCCAACAACTGGCATTCACAGTTTCACTTCAATACTTGATACCTTCTTTTTCCTCTTACCCCTATCAAAGTAGTAAACTGTTTATACAGTTTATTGATATTTTCAGTTGTATCCCCAGGGAAAGAGGTACAGGGAGAACAGGGCCACACTAAAGAAAAATGTATAGAACAAAGCCATTATTTCCTTCAGTCACTGCACATCCACAGGGAAGAGTAATTTGTGGAAACATGGAGATGGAGGAGTAATGGATTTCTCTGTCAAAATGATGAGTGAAAGAAAGCAGTAATTACCATTAATGCACTTCAATTATGGCTCAACGGTTTTTTAGCTGTATGTTCCCATTTAATTTTCATTTAAAACAAAACAGTTGCCACAGACCCGGAGCTAAAAACAGAAATCCCTTTCAGCTCCCGGCAAATTAGCGTGTAATGTTCTTATTATATAAGCACAGGGAAGATTGGCTTCTTCCAGGCAAACACGGGAAGTGCTTGTTTGTTTCAGGCACTACTCCTTCTCCCCCCAAACTCACAGTTGAACTTTATTTCTAATGTTATAATCAACTAAGCATGATAATACTTTTTTTCTGGTTCCTATTTAGCTTTCAAAGCCCTCACAGGATTTCTGTCATGGATCAGTGGCACCTTCCAGGAGGGAGTGAGGTCAGTGGACATCCTTGGTATACAGGAAGGCATGTTCTATTAGAAAAGGGAAATGTTTTCAAAACCCTCAGATCTTAAGCTACTAAAAATAAACTAATGAGCCTTAAATTAACTTTTTTTTTTTTTCCACAGCTTTTCCAAGCCAAAAGAAAAGTATTTATTATCTGGGAGTGACATGCAGGAAATTAGGCTTATAAATTGTGTTTAAATGATTATAGTTTCCAACTTTCCTTAATTCTAATCTTAATATTAATCTGTTGTAGAGTGTATGTTTCAACTTCAGTGAGCTTTTTAAAATTGGTTCCCATTGAACCATGTGAAATATTTATGATGGAGGAGATCCAAAAGATACGTGATATAAGAATCGTGTTATCACTATTTGACTGTCTGCCTGGAATAGCTTTGAACTGGTGTCCACATTCAGTGCTACCTCTCTATATCCCTCCAATAAACAAAATGAACTTGAGAAATTATCTGTACATTTCATAGAAGCATAGAATCATAGAATGGTTTGAGTTGGAAGGGACCTTAAAGATCATCAAGTTCCAACCCCCCTTCCATGGGCAGGGACACCTTTCTGAAATGCTCCAGAATAAAGTCAGAGCTGGGATACCACCAAACAAATTTTTATGTAAGAGTGTGAATGGATGTGAATATGTTTGGTGAAACTTATCCTTACTGGGACTCCACTGAAGCCAACGGAGGTATTTCTATAGGAATAGTAGCCTTGAGAGTAACTGGATCACACCAGTTCCTCTGACCCACTGAATTTCTGCCTGTTGCAGGCTGAAGGGCAGGCTTACAGTAGTCCTTGTATATTTACAGGAGCTGCATTAGCTCTATCTACTGTCTGTTAGGGCTGAAAGTGATTTAAGCTTGGCCGTGTTTGATCCATGCATACCAAACAAAGAGACCTTCTGGCAGAGTTTGAAGCAGACCAGCAAGCATTCCTCCAGAGGTACCTTGGTTGGGGGCTTGCCTGTCCCAACAGCCACTTTGGATGTGGTCTCCTAGTTGAGAGGGAGGATGAGAGAATGAGAATTTGAGTTATGCCTTGTCAACTGGATTAAGGGACAGAGAGTGGGCCCTCACCTATTTAATTTAGCACTATAAATTTAGCCTGAGCATAGAAGAGGTTAAAGAACATCAGACTGTTTTTAATGTGTTCCCCTATGACACATGTACCATAAAATCTCTCTGAGACCTTTTTCCTTGTTGAGCTCTCTGGAGAGAGTGCCACTGAAGTCAGTGCTGTTGCTGACTCAAGCACCCAGAACTGCAAGCTTGCAAGCAGGCCTTATATTAATAAGTTCATCACAAGCACAAAACCCCAGATGGGCTGGTATATCCCCTTCGCAGACACTTTTTGGGCTGGCTGTTCTCAGGTTGTATATCACAAGCCAGCCCACCAGGTGAAAAAGGAGAGAGATACGTAAGCCGCAGGCAGAGGAGGACTCTGGAGTGATACCATTCAATTCTAGGGAAAAGTTACAAAGTAAAAGTGAGTTGCAGGTCACAACACTGGGAAAACTTAACTACAGCTAGCTACCAGCTACAAAACTCATTGTGCATTACGGCAAGCTTCAAAAAAATCAGTGTTTTTGCACTTGTAGAACTTGCAGTTTCTTACAGAAAGTCAGATAGGTGAGGGTGAGTATGATACCAGCAAGCTGTCAGACAGCATTTGTAGAACCTATTAAATCTGGACCAAATTGTGGTGAATAGCAATAGTTCATGCCTTGGGCTAAGGTCCCAGCCCTCTTGGAAAGTCTTTGCCTTTAAAATGCAGCCACTAGCGAACGAGTCTCAGCCTCATCACAGGGATGTTTAAATGAAATAACTGCAAAACAGTGTCTGAAGAACTACATGTACTGCCTAAAATCCTTTAAAATCCTTTTAATTGAAAGCACAGAAGAGTGTCTGTAACTCTTAAATGCCAGAACATAGTGCTGAGCCATTTTCAATGACATGAGCTTGATAGAGTGGGTGAGATGATCCCATTGTTTCCCTGTGAAGACTTGTCTTTCTTTTTCCCGCCTCTTCACAGAAGATCTCCGAGTTTCTTCCTCCACCTGCAGAGTTCCTGGAGGAAACTGTCAATATTTCATACTAAGTTCAAACATACCATGTTTTTATCCTAAAGTTTATTTACATTTCTTGATTACACTTGTTCTGGCTCATTTCCTTTGTTTCATTCTTGCCAGAAAACCTTGCTAGAGTGCTTGTCAGTTATTAATAAATTGAGTCAAACAGTAGCAAGTGTGGTTCAACAATTTTGGCAAATATTAATGAATGTCATTTTCATTGTTAGGAGAATTTTTGGCCCGTTTTCAGATCAAACACAAATTCCAGTCCTTTAACATCTGTTTTTGCTATATTCAGATTGGCAAGAAAACAAATAAAAGGAAAATGAGACTTAAAGATACATTCTCAGTAAAAGATGCAGATGCTCCATTACTGAATGGACCTTAAGAACATTTTTTAAAAATGAAATAAATAATTGAGTTTTGTTTGGCTGTTGAGTGATTCCTCCTAAAGCTATAAATTGTGAAATCAGAAAGAACTAATATAAAACATGCTTAGATTAGATCCTGTGGGATCAGGAAAAAACAGATCAATACTTAGTGAGAAATTCTAGTGATGGGGATTCTACTGCTGCCATTGGTGAATTATTCCATTTAGTTATAGTGATCTTCTTTACTGTTAAAAAAAAATACATATATATTTATAGTCTGAATGTACCCTACATCAACTTCAAATCTTTGTGGTTTTTTTAGACTTTGTTTTATAGCTCTCATTATCAACTTGGTGCCTCCCATGACTTGGAGTGTCCAAGCAAGGAATCGCTTAACCTTTGGAATTTATAAAGTTGTCTGTAGCTTTTTTACAGTAATACATAGCTTTCAGTCTCAGATTTTCTTTGAATTCCATGCAGTTCATCAACATCCATTTTGAACTGGAAGCTGAAGAGAACTGGAAAGGGCAGTCAAGCAGCTTTGCACAGGTAGTAGACAGACAGAGCAGAACCTTTCTGTTCCCTTGACTATACATCTAGGGATCACTTTTACCCTTTTGGCATTACTTTTTTGCCTTCATCTGTCACAGTATGAAATAATTATGTTTTTTATGAAAATAATATAGTAAATTAAGGAAACCAACCTCCTTTCTGAAACTTAAAAGATTTTTTTTTCTAAAACAGTATAGTACTAATTTCTCTTTGTAAAGGTAGATTTTTCCTAAGTATCCATCTCCCATCCCTGAAGAAAAGAACATTTTTCCATTGGTAATTTAACTCCTTTTAGAAGCTTTTACTGAAATGCTTATAACCTATTTCATCATATTTAGCTGTACAAAGACTCCTTTTTATTAAGTCTCCCTAGCCTTCTTTTTCCCTGGAAGACGTTATTCATTATTGATACACTGTGAACATGTTGGGTCTTAATTTATTCACTGTATTCATAGACTGCTTTCTTGTTAAATTCACAGATGTTATCCATACTAATAAAGAAGGATGCAAACCTCCCCTTAAATATGAAAATGTGCAGTTAACAAGTAAGCCCAGGCTGGCTCAGCTCTTCCCAAGAAGGATCTCTGGCTTTGTCTGTAGTTAAACATTCACAGGTGGGTTTCTGGATGCTGAAGTGTGTTGTAGCCTGTTAGAGTCTAAGAGTGACCAGGGATTTTGCCTGGGCAAAATAACCAGCTCCTAGGAGTTAGAATAGGCAAAAAGTCGATATCCAGTAAGTACGATAGATGTGACAACAGTATTTAAAGGGGCAAGAGGTTTTACTCATATGGACTTAGACCATTCTGTGTCATTTGGCCTCCAGACCAGAGAATGGTACCAGGCACTCAACTCACTAGATGTACTTTCAGTCCCTTTGAAGGCTGAGCATTAGTATTGTTTTAGCAGATTCTGAAATTCATAGACCTACTCAAATGAATAACTATTCCTTAGCAATTGCTAAATGTTCACAATTGCTGATGTTATGTCAGGAATGCATTTGAACATCTGAGACTGTCTGTGCTTTGGGCCTAGTGACACAGCCTAAGTACATATTTGAGTATCCTTTTAATGAAAAATCTCTCAAATTACATTTCTAAGTTTCAGTGTCAGCTATGCACTTAGAGAAAAGACTGCTCAGTGCCTTTTTGAATAATCCATTGAACCTTCAAGTGCTCTTAAGTAGTATTAGCTGACAGTTCCAACTGAACTTTCTAGACCTGAACCAGATGACTTATTACAGTAGTAATTAGTTACAAAAATACTTCTCTGTGAATTAGCAAAGCATCTAGTTTGTGTATGTAAATATTCCAAAGCTAACCACCGTTGCTGGTCTTTAATTTCATATATTCATAAACTGCAATAGCTGCTATTCTGATGGCAATTTAACATTTGATACTTTTGGGGAGGAAAATAAAGTGTAACAAATATATTAAAGGGCAGGTTGTTTTCTCAGATGCTTTTTGCAACAAATGGGTTTATCTAAGGAATGAGGATTTTGTAGGCAGAAAAAGCAAATTACCACATTTTCCTATTCAAAGGTGGAGGGTGAATGAATTTAAGAAAATGAACTAAGTCTTTTCCAAGGTGGGTGATAACATTCTCTCTTATCGGTCTTATGTCTCCTGAGGTCTTCCTAGACTCTCACACTCGGCAGTAAGGCTTTTAAAGCTGCTCAGGCAATGTCTCTGAAAGCTGTGACTAATATAGGATCATCCTTCCTGACTACACACCAAGTCTGATGAAAATTAATATATCAGCAGGGGACAGCACTTTTTGGGCAGGAGGCACCATATTTCTATCAAAATCTTTGTGGAAAGGAGGGAAACAATGACATCCTGCCTAGTCCCATGCTAAAACACATTAAACAGGAGTTCATGCCTTCTCCCTTTATCCGTGTAAATCCCTGTATCCACAGAGAACTTCCACAGACGCTGGGAAAAAGAGGTAAATCAGCAGTGCTGTAAAACAGTCCTAATTTTCATATTTGTAAGGCAGAGTCCTACACCTATGAAGATGAGTCTTGAGATGTTACTTTTAGTTAAATGCAAAACTGTGTAGCGTAAGACATTCACATCTGAGATGATAATCTGGCCTCTCTTCTTAGTTGTTGCTGAGAAACAGGCTTTTGTAGGGGATATTACATTTTAACAAAGACCTCTTTGATTTCTAAATGAGAAACATGAATCACACCCCAGGCTTCTTTTGTTTTTGGTTTTTTTTAATATTTGTCATATAGTTAATAGTATTTATGAGTGCTGATCTTAAATATATACGGCTGTTTATATAAGAGGTGCCTACAAATAGGTGAAATTAATCCCACCATTTGCACAAGGATTGCAGAATCATGATCAGGCCAAAAATTGGGGATTTTTTTTTCCCCTCAAAGAACTCTTGAAGCAGTAGTGGTATGCACACAACTTGGAATACTGAGAATGCGGTTGATCACATGGTTTCATGCAGTTTATTCTGAGAAATGGATTCAAACCAAAACAAACTGTTTCCTGAATACTGAGAATAATAAATCTTGATTTCTAGTCATTATATGTCATGTGATTAAGTGACTTGAAACAACTACACTAAAGCTTTAGCATGACCTTGCTCTTGAGTAGACATTGAAGGAGTAAAATTAGCTCAAGGATAGGCAAGGGTAGGGATGAAAAAGAGGAGAGAATGTCTTCCACAGCTGCAGGAAAAGCTTCACTGGGAGCTCACACATTGTTATGTGCCTGAGGAAAGAAATCCTGACTCAAGAATGACAATTTTGATGTGTGATAAAGAACAGACTCAAAATGCAACTTTTCTTAGAGTTAAATCTTTCACCATCACACCAAGTTCTTTCCCTCGGGGTGGAATTAATAAGATGTCTATTCAGCTACATATTTCCATTATTTTTACAGGAACTTCAGAATTTTTAGATCTCTTCTTAGCTGTAGGTTTGGTTCAAATTCATACCAGAGTTTAAATGTTTAGGGCAATAATGGGACATAAAGAGAACAATAAACAAGCAGGCACACATAGCCCATGGCATTATTTAGCCCTTGTTTCCACAGGTAAACAGGTTTGAAATTCCTGAACTGAGAGGCAGAAAATCGGTAGGATTGACTGACTTTGTGTAATGAATATAAGAAAAATATCTGTTTTACATGTCTCAGAAATCTAAAGTAAAAAAATAGAGTATGTCTAGGGTGTTTATTTAGCATTGTAAAATACATTCTACTTAAGTTCTGGCTTTTCTGTAAGAGCAGCTCCATGATCCAGACTTTGCCATTGGTTCTCCTTGCCAGGGTCAGATCAATCCAAAATCCACGATGCAAATTTTCAAGTTCTCAGGACAAGTTTGTATCTGCAGATACTCTCCTCTGAAAGTTTACAGCGATGGGGCATCTTTCAAGATTACATTAAAAACAGACTGCTCTGCTTGCCCCATTCATGAATATGTGCCATTGCATGGAAAGCATTTGCTAGCTAGGGGTTGTTATGAAAGCCCTTGTGAACAAACCTGAGGCATTTCAGTCTATTCTAGAACTGGGGGTTGGGGGAATTTCTCCCATTTTTCTTTTCTTTTTCTGCTCTTCTACTTGTCCCTACCAAAAATCGGAGGGGAAGTCAAGCAAACTTGCAAAAATGTAATGAAAGTTTCTTTCTTCCAGAAGCAGTTGCCCAGTGAAATCTCCAATCCTCAACTAAATCAAGGAGTTTCCCTTAAATCTTTCTTTATATTACACTCCAGAATCCTGCAACAGTTTAATGGACTGTGGTCTCTACCACTGAAAGAAAGGTTAAAAATAAAATTTCCCAATTTTCAGAACAATTAATGGGAGGATAAATTCAGAAGTGAGTAGGTTCAACATATACACATTCACTAAATGTTATATTGCCCAGTCAGAACCTGGCAAATTTTTTTTGGCCCACGTTTACTTTCAACCATGCAAATAATAATCAATTAGACCAACAGAATCCTAAAAAAACAGTTACTGTAGTGCAAACATGGGAATGGAACATTGAACAGGTATTCTTGGAGAGGAAAAAGCATAACAAATATTTGGATGAAAGTTTATGTCCACTGAGGATATAAAAGGAACAGAATAAACTACTTCCCTTTCCTTTCAGCTAGCCAAGAGGATCTTTTTGTAAATGTCTAACTTCTCCTGTGTGCTCCAGTATTCCCTTTGTTAATCTTTTCTCACCTGATCATGTCCTCCCAATTAAGTTAAATGGAGATGTTCATACTTCGTTAGATTTTATAGTCCTACCTGAATTTATTACAATGACATTGTAAGTAAGTAAAATACTTAGGAAAGAGATAGGAATTTTAAATATAACCTCAAACCAGGGCAAACATAAAAAAAACCAACAAAACCAACCCAGAAAAATAAAATAAAAATCTGGTGCTTTATCCCATCAAAATAATTGTCATTGAACTGCTCTAGAAGGTACCTCTTTCATCATATTGATTAATGTACTAAGCTTATACTGCACTTCTATACATGCTCTTGAGTGTGATGCCATTTGGAATTGCCAAAAGTTTCACCTGTTTTTGTTCTCTTATGTGTACTCTCTCCAAACCCTGGTGGACAGCTGTCTCAGACAATGCCGTCAACACAGCTACCACTAATACTGCTAGGGAGTCTCATCAGTCTGTATGACTCATTTTAAAGAAGTCAGACTATAGAATTGCCAGGAAGATATGCTTTGTAAGGTAACACTTTGTTTTGCAAACTTATCCAGATGGTTTCTGTAGATTGCAATATAGTGAGCTTAGAGCTGAATCAACAGGATGACCAGCTCCCTCAACTTGTTCTCTCATTCTATAGGAATAGGTGCTCATCCTACCCAAGGAAATAAATATGGGCTGAAAAGCAAAAAGAAAAAGAGGCATTTCCTCTTGCAGAAAAAAAAAAACAAAAACCCAATCAAAACCAACCCAAAACTGTAGCACTTATACAGTCAGAAAGTGTTTGAGTGTATTTGGACCATGTGTGGCTGCACAAAAGACTGGAATGAAATTAAGTATTACAAGTGTCTCATTTTCTCCTGCTTAAATCTCTGCATGAATGCTTTAAGGTCATTATTCTCACACTGGTTAAATTAGGCACCTGTAATATTTCATTAATAGAAATATTACCTTTAATTTAGCTTGGAAGAAAGTTATTTGTTATAATGTGTGAAAAGATAGCATTTTATTAATTGCCAACTAGGTGTAAAGTATAAAAGAATGGAACTCCTGAGCTCTAAGCGTGTGTCTAGTTCCTTTCCCAGGAGGCATTAACTTCTTTTTAGTAATGACCATATTTTAGATTCTGCCATTTATCCGGTAACTGGAGTCAGAGGTAGTGGTGGTGCACAAGTCTTCCTCTTGGCTATCTAATGACTTAGCCATGTTTTGGGACCTTTTTGGAGGAGACAGTTTTCCTGCTACATATATCTTCCATCTATTAGGAAGAAAGCAAGATCATGAGATAAAAATTGTCTTCCAGAAGCTTGCTTTTGGAATAGTTTTCTCTCATCCTCAGTTCTGATTCTGTTTTAAACAAGAGAGTAGCTCAGCTTTCTCCCTTGCCTTTGTCACTTGCATTTCTACCATAAATATATACCAGTTTATACCTCCTTGGTTCAGTCTGCACTCTCTTTTCTGTTAAGAGGCATCCAGCATTATTGCAACAAGAGGTATAAAAAAAATATTCTTTTAGGTGTCAGTTATATTTGGTATATGATGATTTACCGTTTCATGTGCCACCTAGGGACATTTAGGCACAATTTGAGTCAACATTACAAGCTTAGAAACAATGTAAACAGACTTATTTTTAAATATATGACTTCATTAGTGATTTCCAAAGAGAAATACTGCTCCACCATTCTGAAAGGCTTGGCTCAGATGAAGGCAGATATAGACATTCAAAACGATGATTGTGCTCTACACATCTAAGGTATAATTTCTGTTGAGTTTTTCTTCCTCTCTGCTTAAGATATTTGTGTTATTCTTTGCATGTTTTTTCCAAAAACAAATGCTTCAGAGCTTCCTTCTTCTACAAAACAGAAACAGACCCTGTCAACCCACAGCCCAGCATGTGAGCAGCCCAACAATAATAAGCTAAAGAGAGCATGTGATGGAGCAAAACTGCTGATAAGAAAAATATTTTCAGTGACTAGTTTGAAATTAACAACTTAATCCTGTTTCCATTGAAGTCAATATTGACACACCCATTATAAAAAGAAGACTAAGTGGTGGTTTGATTACAACGGAGAGACAAAAAAGCCAAGATTAAAAGGCTCTTTGTTTCTAGGGGAGAAACCACAATGGCCTTTCTGGAAGTTAACAGCTGGAAGTTGAATGTTGTTAAATTCAAATGAAGAGCACTTTCCTAGCCGTTAGGATGGTTAAAAGCCAGGACAGACTTCCAGGAGAAGAATTACATTCTATAACTTGTGAAGATTAGCTTGATAGCCTTCTCAATGCTGTGATTTAGCCAGGATAGCTAACTTGCAGCCAAACTTGTGGTTAAAGTAGTCTTAAACTTATTACATGATGCTGAGGTATTTTGTGGTTTAGGGGGAAAATGAAATAGAAGGTCTGTGGACTCTTCTGGTTCAGACAAGGTTCCCTGTTGTTCCTGTATCAGTAGAAAGAAGTAAATGTCTATTCCTGCCTTCTGTAGCTCAGTTCTAGGCTCTGTTTTATGTGGGAGATTAAACCAGGAGAAATAAATTTCCCTTTTGACATTCATGTCTATGATTCAGTAAAGTGGAGATAAGGACCATCTATATTAATTACTACGGAAATACTTGAATAATGTTCTTTTAACCGTATTCCAGGTCTTTATGTGATTATCACACTACTGAATGCATGGTAGGAATTGTCTTTGTTGGCCCACCAAATGCATGGCACAGCTCTCAGTCAAGGACACATGCTGGTGTTAAGCCATTAGGGAGTTTCTATGTACTGGTAAGTGAGGCATTTGGAAAACAGTGAGGCTCAGCCAGAGGGCAATGCATCCCATATATCCTACATACCTATCTTAAGATGGGCAGCATCATTCCCGGAAAGTGGTTGTTCACCATCTATTATAGGAGGAGCTTAAACAACTATGAATAGCTGCCTACATTTCAGATTTCTAATGCCAGGAGAGACAAATCTTGCGTGGGAATAATGGTTCTAAGTCCAGACAGCTTAATTCTACCAAATGCTGCCAGTCTCTCCAAAGCTACACCAAGAGCAAAGGAAATCCTTAGGAAATAGTTTGGGATCTAAGACTGTAGTTAAACAAATCATACAAATACTCTCACTGAAGTCAAGAGAAATGTACACGTGAGGAAGCAAGAAACATTTTTTACCTTAAACTAGTAGTATCCCACCCCATGTGTCTCAGAGGAATACAACAAATATAATTAAGTAATTACATGATACATTGCTACAAGCAAAATTTTCCTTCTTAAGTCTGTTAACAACCAGTTTAAGCCACAAACACAGTATTGCTCTATCTTCAGTATGATCTTAAAGTGTGTATGAAAATGAAAATAATATTATGGATAATAAAAATATGAAGATCTTTCTTAAAAACAGTAGCATTTTCTTTGATCATCTTCTAGGGCAAACAATACACTCCTTGGTTAAACATCCCATTAAAAAATATAAACTGTTTCTATTATTTTTAATGCTACTTAGTATTTTTTCAAATTTCATTAATCAGGTTATGTTTTCAAGTTTTTACACATTAGAGTCTATTTTACACATTAGAGTCTATTCAGAGCTTTTGTCACAAAGTAAATCCCTTTTACATAGTCCCAGTAATACAACACTAGTCATTGTCATCTCTTTCTCAAATACCATCCCATTTCCAGTTCTTTCTTGTCCTTCTATTACTCTTTATAATCCATGACTTTTTCCTTTCTAACAAGGCCTGATACGAGCTCATAAAAGTATTGGAAACCATTTCAGAAGTCTCGCTTATACTTTGTCTATATTTCAATATTTTGAAACAGACAGTTTTGTGCTGCTAACCACATACGTATGGATCTGTATCCTATCTGAAAAGCCACAAGGCTTTTAGATGCTTGTCAGAATAAATGGTGTTGTTTTAGTAGTTGTGTTTACTTCAGACTGCAACAGATAAATCATTAACAACTGGTCACTAGTTATTTCTTAGTTGTTACATCAGTTAGATTTGACTGTAAGATCTACTATGAGGTATCGTATTTGTTTAGATATTAGGCACTGGCAAGTGTATAAATTTTAGTTTCTTAACCAACAGAAATATCTCACACTGGAAAACTAGTTTTTGCCAACATTAAATTAACCTGAAATATGATTGTGATGAACCTGAAACTATTTGCAAAATTTGTCTAAATTTAACCATTTCATTTTTGTTGATATTTCCCCTGTAGGGGAAACAGCCAGAGGAAGAGCATTTTCCTAGGAAACGGAAGTAGATTCAGCTGTGTGTTTTTAGGAAAGGATTTGACCCTTTTATCTTCTGTCCTGTTGAAGGCTGGATCAGCCACACAGGCTATACTCAGGTGAGTTTCCCATATTCATTCCTGGTTAGAATTCTTGTTCATATAGCTGAATATTTTTTGGACAAGGCAGGCATTGATTCTTGGCAGGAATCTGAACAGGCACCAACCTGTTTTGTAGGAAGCTAGTCAGGCTATAGAGTCATCATTACCTCTTTGATGCCTGGCACAATGACATTTTGCAGTTCCATGCAAAAAATAGCATGTCCAACAAAAGGAATTGAAGCTGTAAGGCTTGTTGTTTGCAGGATGGAAGGATGTCACACACCCTGGTGAATGCTCTAACTACTCACCAATGAGGTAAGAGGGATCAGCAGACTCTTTCAGAAATCCAGCCCCTTTTCTTGATTTTTTTTTCCACAAACATTTCATTAGATGTGAATGTAACATTCTATTTGACATCAAAGAATGTGGTTTTAGTGTTTCCTTTTGTAATAAGAAATTTAAAAGTCTCTTTGGTTTAATCTGAATTCTTTAGTTTTTGTTCAGATTAATTGAAAACATATAAAAGCTGGGGTTTTTATTTCACAGATGGATTCACCTTAAAATATTCTGCTGAGAGACTTGACCATTTAGCTGCTCAATTCCTCTTTCATAGATCTGACATACAAATTAAAAAAAAGCTTACTCTCTGAAATGCCAAGGTGTTTTGTTTTTTTTTCTTTGCCTCTGAAAACAAGGACTGCTTAATTTCTTCAAGCACAATTTTTTTTGCATCTTGACTGTGAGAAGAGATCTTCTTGGAAATCATTCACATGTACACACTCTCTTGGAGAATCTTTTCAGTGGAGCAAGAAGATGTCCTTACACAGCAAGGGAAATATTTCTTTGATTTCCATAAGACCATCAACTAACTGGTGGATTTCATACAGAATTATAGAATCATCTAGGTTGGAAGGGACATTGCCAAAACCACCACTAAACCTTGTCTGTAAGCACCATGTCTACCCATCTTTTAATGACCTCCAGGGATAGTGATTCCACCACTTCCCTGGGCAGTCTGTTCCAATGCTTGATAACCCTTTCAGTGAAGATTTTTTTCCTAATATCCATCCTAAACCTCCCTAGAGCAACTTGAGGCCCTTTCATTTAAAGGTGAATCAGTTTACAGCATTCCAGATCAAAATTATAAAATCAAAAATATGGGTAGGATCCAAACAGCTAGGCACAACTAAAAGACTTACACCTTCAGCCTAAACTCTTCTTACTAACTTTACTGAGTGTTCAGTGTGACCAAGGAGAAAACTACTGTTTTTGAAAACCCACAGAGAGAGAACCTATCCACACAAGGTTATGACAGCAGTGCAAATACTGTATGTCCAACATGATGATGATGACGACGACAAACCAGTAACAATTCTCTGCATTTGATTGGATGAATTTTGTTGCTGCAGAAAAGAACTGAGAATTACCCTTCAGCTAGCTGGGTAAGGCCCAGTATGAGTGGGTTTTGGCTCAGTTTTTCTTAGCTGTGGAGTTTCAGAACAGGGTTCTGCTTGGTTAATATACAAAAGGGAAAGCATTATCACTACTTCTCTCTAGGAGAAAACAATTTTCCAAATGCCCATTACAGAAAGGATCAAATGATCCACTTCGGTTTTTCAGGTGTTTTGGAAAAATCCTTTTTTTTTTTTTTTCAAAAACTACGCTGGAAATATGTTGTGAGGAGACAACGTCAGTCTGAAGGATCTGTTCCAGGTTGCACTCGCACCATCTGGTTTGAGGAGCCTACCTGACTTGGTTCGTTATTAACAAGTAAAGGCTTTGGATAAGTATCCTCAAAACCAAATATACCTAGGAAACTGAAACATATTAATATTTTTCATGAGCAAGGAGTGATTTACATATTGGTTTATAAACTGTTTACAACCCTTACATTTAAGATGATGAACGAACATCAGATTTATTATTGAAAAAAATGGCAAAACTCCCTTCGAATTCAATTGAATCCTACTCTGTCTAGCAAGTTAAGTGTAAAGGAAAAGGAGAGAGGGAGGGAGACTAGGAGAAGGACAGAAATGTTGGGTTGATGAGTTACAGTCATCCTAGTTTGAAAATGCAGAACCTCTTTCCCACTCATCTTGTCTGCCATTCTTTCTAATCACAGCAGCCGTGTATACTTATTAAATACTTTTGGAACAGCAAATAATGCATACAGTATGTCAAAAGTCCATAGAAGTCACTGAAGAGAATTACGCTGACCTCCAAGAACACTGGACTAGACCCAAAATCCTTAAGGGAAAGCGTTATTAATGAAGTAGAATTAGTGTATATTTGTTTTTATGGGGAAAGAAGGGAAGGGAAGGGAAGGGAAGGGAAGGGAAGGGAAGGGAAGGGAAGGGAAGGGAAGGGAAGGGAAGGGAAGGGAAGGGAAGGGAAGGGAAGGGAAGGGAAGGGAAGGGAAGGGAAGGGAAGGGAAGGGAAGGGAAGGGAAGGGAAGGGAAGGGAAGGGAAGGGAAGGGAAGGGAAGGGAAGGGAAGGGAAGGGAAGGGAAGGGAAGGGAAGGGAAGGGAAGGGAAGGGAAGGGAAGGGAGAAAGGTGATTGTTGTACAGAAGTTGTTGATGCTGTTTTTCTTTTACAAATAGCTCCACACAATAGAAATACTTCATGAAGCACTAGGGTACTTCAGCATCTGCTGACATTTGAATAAAGTGGAAGAGAAGAAGGGTCCTGCATTCATTATTCCCGCTAACCATTTAAAGCTTCAGTGCACAAGAAGATATAAATGTTTCAGTAAATGAGAGGATGAGAGTAAAGAAAATCAACAAATCAAAGAGACACCATATGGGCAAAGACACTCTTTTGTGTAAAGTTGTGTTGTGGAGAGATATTTTAATGTGCAAGGAGGTGGTGAATGCTGTGCTTGAGGCAACAATGTGATACAGAAGCTGTTTCTATTTATATGGAACTATTTCAGTGCCTCTAGGACTGGAATAGTCATCCTGGGTTACGAAGGGCTGCTGACCCGGAAACTTATGAAAGACATTTCTGTTTGGAGAGTCCTTTGGAGAGGTTGCTCAAATTAGTTGACATCTCTCTGAAACAAGCAGCAGTTGTGTGTGCAAGTTGGGAGAAAATACCGCGTTTCAATCAATGCTTACTTTCTCATGGGAAGAAAGTGTGTGAACAGATCAGAAAGGCAGCAGAGCCTTTGCATCTGTGTCAGGGCAAACCAAAGCTGGCAGTCAGGTGGCTCCCCTTCTCACAAAAGGAGCAAGTTGAGTAAGGTAATTACTATTTAATATTTCCAACAGGATGTTTGAAGGGAGCATTTAATTATCCTGCCAACATCTATTCAAATAAACATGAGGGATTTAAAACATTTTTTGGAGTTGCAGGCTTAAAAGGAATACCAAACATTCTGGGGCACCAAACCTCTTAGATCTCCTCTGTAATGTGGCACAGTAACATGTTTCTATTGACATTTTGCCTTTTACATGAAATGATGCCTGCCCTAGAGAACACAGCAGTGATGTATCCTGTTAAAGTAGCCTGCTCCTCTTTCACCTTCCTAAATCCTGTCTTGAAGTTTTACTGGAGTAATATCTTCAGTAGGGCACACTAGGACAGTAGCTGAGAGCATCTTTTTTGTTTTCAGCCAATGGTCTTTTAAAACAAAGTAATTGTTGAGAAATATTCTGAACATCCTTCTCAAGAGTTAAATCATGCAGCAAAATGACATATTGTTGACATTGACAGCTGAAAATGATTGTATGAACACCTATTTGAAAAAGGTTAATAATTGTCTCCTTTACACATATAGTCAACACACATAAACATATACATGCATGTAGAGATTTTAGCTTTTTCTAATTAAAAAAAAAAATAGTGAGTCTGTTACTGACATTGCTCTATCTGCCCATAAAGCCTTTTTTCTGTTGCCTTAACTATAAAATATTCAGGGTTTAGAATGTTGCCCAACAAGGGAAGCGTTACGCAAAGTGGTCAGTCTTTCCCACTTAAATCAGCTGCAAGATCCTACAGAAGGTCTCTCATGAGAAAGTAGCACCTTAAACCTAAAACGCAGGCATCAGTCACCATCCAGTGAACACACCGTGGGTGAGCAAGCTCTGCAGAAAGATACTGTTTAGAATAGAGTTGTGAGTCTGACAGAGAAAAGCAAAAGAAGCCAATGCAAAGAAAGGGTGTAAAGTCAGACGGTGTGAGTAGGCGCTGAGGAAAGCTGGCTGAGAGACGCTTGGAAAAGAGTACTAACTGTTTCCAGTGAGTGCAGAACAGTGACTGAGCCTATGATCTACTGGGGGTTGATTTTCCTTTGATACCTGAAAACAAAAGAAATATTTGTCTTATACCTTTTACTTCTTTTCAAAATTGCAATAACTATCAGACATCTGATTTTTTTTTTTTTTCCTAACTGCTCAGACCAAATAAATTAACATTATCTTTGTTACTGTTAAAAGGGTTTAGGAAGAGCACTAATCGAGGCCTTAGCGGTAATAATCAATATATCAAAACTCAGTGTGATCCTCCTCCACCCCCAGTAGTCTATGCATGAACTCATTTAGGGCTAGACTTTGTGATTAGTAGTGCACATAAAAACACTAACACCTCATGGTGTCTAAATTTAAAAAACTTAGAAACTGGCAGGATTAATGTGTCATTGATCTTAGACATCACTTTGGACTCTGATTTGCCAGGTCTTTTTGTAGATGAGAAATGGCTTCACAAGTTAGGCACATCCAAAGGGACCTTGTCTAATAATGCAGATCTAAAAGAAAATTCCACCTCCTCCAGAAATTAAGTGAAGATAAAAATTGAGAGGATGGTTAACCTCAATGGGAGATGGGAAAAAAGGGGTAAGAAAAGCAGAACAGTGAAGACCAGAAAAAGACTTGGAAATGAAAGACACAATTCTAGTGTCTTCTGTTATTGTCGTGTCTTCTCAGTATGTAAGGAAATAGAACATGGAGCTATATATGATGGTGCCTGAGTACACCCTTCCTGAGCCCTCTGGTAGTCAGGATCTCTTTTTTAATAATCAAGTAGCCTCAAGGTCCCTTATGGTTGTTCATTACAGTTCCATAAACAACAGGTGAGAAAAATGAAGGACAACAAGGAAAAACACAGTAAAGGAACTGCAAAACAGTGGATACCTCTGTAAAATTACATGGCTTTAGATGTGAGCTCAAATCTGGGTACTCATTTAAATGTTCCTCTGAATTCTGTACATTTTTGCCTGCTCATGTGTTTTAAGATGCTGCCAGTGTTCTTCTATGTGTTTTCTGTATAGTTCTGCAACAAGGAAGGTTATTTATGCATTATATTGGTGGGTCTTACATGTCCCCATAATGTAAGTTTTACTCAGCTCTCTCAAATTTTAAAATTAGTTTTATGTCTATATACCCACCTATTTACCTATGTGTGATGAATGATATATGATTTTGTTTATTGTGGAAAGTCATTGTAGGATTTATATCAATTTCAAAAGATTACAGATAAAAGAAACTCATTATTAATGAAGTAGAGTAGAAGTCCTTGTAAGTCAAGAATTCACTTGTGCAGTATCCTTGAAAACTCTAATTATGTATGGATTAATAGGAACCATAACCTTGAAATCATATGCATTTTCCCATTTGAAAAGGGTATTTCTAACACCTTTTTATACTCTTTTATTACTGAGATACTATACAAGTTGAAACTAAAGACACAGTTTGTAATTCTTTTTGTTGTTGTGTTCTTTGAATGTGGCATGTGGTTTGAGTTTTAAAGCTTATTTCCTTTTGGTCTAATGAGCCTCTGAAAGTGATTAAATAGAGGAAAGACAGGTTAAGCCAATGACATTTTATCAGAGGAAACACTGCAAATCTGGTGCCTGAAAGACTTTTTGTAGGCTCCCAAGATTTCTCACAATAAAATACTTTCTTATGACTGGAGTAGTAATCAAAAACTCAAGGTATTAAATGTTGTCAGAGTCAAAACAAAACACAAGCAATGATCAGAAAAAATGTTCTTATGTGCTATACTGGGTTATCTTTTCTATACTTGGCACTCCATTCTAGCCGCCTGCTTTTGGTTTTAAGCTGAGCCCAATGAGCCTCCTTCAAGCATGGGGAAATTCTACCCAAATGAAACCCTCAGCTATTGTTTTGAAGAACTTTTTAAAAGAAATGGATTAAGCTTACTGAAGATACTTTAGTATTAGATCCAGGGTCCACAGATTAAAATGAGTTTACAACCAATTCATATTTTATGAAGATGTAGAGATATGATGGGTGGACAGCAATTGTTTGAGTAAATCAGTTCACCTTTCAAAGTGCTGTCTGTGCCACATCTTGGTAGGGAAACAGTGGTTAGTGGAGTTGAATGGGATATTACCAAGATGTTGGATAAGACTACATTTATCATTGTTTTGTACAGAGGCCTTGATGCACCACCAGAGACTCACTGTGCAAGGCCCTTCACATGCCTCTGTCAGTAGAAGAGTCTGGCTCAAAGGAAGAGCTCCAGGTAGGCTGCAGAAGTAAAGGACAGTGCAGTGGCATTGACCAGGTCAATGAGCAATCCTCTTGACAACCAGCTGTCTACCCCTTGGGTGTTTTGAACTTATGTTTGTGTCCTAGAGTTATGCCTATTGTGTTATTGTTGTTCTTTATTAGGTTTATAGTAAAACCTGCTGTGCTCTAACACACAGAAGTGATCAAAATACTGAGAAATGTAGGCAGTAAGTAAACTAGATAAAAAAATGGCTGACATTTAAAACATTTTTTCCCATCTACATCACCTTTAAAGAGAATGTGTTGGCATAAAATGTGAGCTTCAAAGACTGTGTTCACAAGAGCCTCTTTGGTGTCTCTTAGTGGGCTGTATAGCTAAGTAATAGCTGTCTGAATATGGAAACTCTGCACTCTTCAGGTGTCTACCTGGGAGAAAGATGCATACCTGTACTGTCCTTGAGCTTGCTGGAAACCACCAGGCTTTTGATAAGAGACTGGGAATAATGTTAATTTCATTTATCTCTGCCATCTAAAAGATAGACATTTGGTTTAAGATGTCATTTGGAAGTTTTCAGTAGAGAAAGCCAAATACCTCCAGTGGAAGTGTCATCATATTATAAAATAGACATCTAAATTGCCATTTAGATGTCACTTTCTCTCTCTAATATGCGTGCAAACTACATTTCAATAATTTGTACTTTGTTTTACATGCCAAAAGTTAAGCAAGGTGAATCTCACTCTTGCTGGCCAATTTATCTCTGTTTTTAATGATGTTTGAAAAGTTATTTCATAAGTTTCAATTAGAATTACCACAGATAAAACTTAAACCTTTCATATTGTGTATCACATACATAGTAATGTAGCTTTCAGAATTTTTTTATTAAATTATCCTTTAATGATAAATACCTTTTTGCATAACCACAGCAAGTTGTACAAAATGAAATAAAAGTATAGCAAGTAAGCCACCTAAGTAACAACCAAATAAGGACAGGATCTTGCACAATGCCAAGAAGAATGTCTGCCAAGGATGTGAATATCAAGATAACATTACTTTCACACTATTTTATCCTAGTTATATGTGTCTTGGTCAATCATGCTAAATCTGCTATTAAATGTCACATATGAACACAGAAAAAAATATCTGAAGCAAGAGAGAAACAAACCAATGCAGAGGTGGAACTCCCAGCTCGCCAGCTACAACTCATGTTTTCCTTTTTCTTATCAAAGACATTTATATAATCCCTAAACTTTCATCCTTGATAAAAAAAAGACTTGAAACTTTTCTCTAAAAATAAATTCCTTAGCTCTAAATGCAGTAAAGTAAACCTTCTTTCTTAATTTTTGTTTCTAATTTGTTTGGGGAGGAAAGTTTGGGGAGTACTGTTGTTTCTTTAATTAAAAATCATCTGAACATGAAAGAATTAATAAATCTGTTGCCCTTTCCTTATGTCAAACATAAACCTAAGTATATGATTGTTACCAATAAAATACATTGTCCTTAGCTGAATTCCCTCCTTCACACAAAGATAAGTGATAGATTCCCTATCTAGTTTTTGTCCACAAGTTTAGTAAGATACTTGGTTTTCATCAGCATTTCTCTGTGACCCACTACATGCATAAAAACATTGACAGTAACATGCTAGTAATGAAATCTCTGTGCTGCTGTTAAAAACCTGTCCTAATGCATTAACCTATGGCTTTATTATCCACACTAATTTTCAAGCTGTAATTCTTTCCCTTGCTAGATTAATTCTTGTAGAAGTTACTTCTCTGGATACAGAAAGAAACTAAAAAACAAGGCTGAAGGAAAAGTTGTCTTTAGGACAGACCAAATGCAATAAAGTTTAAAAAAAAAAAAAAAGAAAAACCTTAAACTAATGGTGACTTGATAAAACTATGTCAAACGACTATTTGTTGGTAGTTGGACAAGATGGTGTGATCATAGATGGCATGCTTTAGATGTATGCCAAAGACAACCATAAAAAACATTTGCAGATAAATATCAAATAGTGAATAAGTCAAAAGTTAGTAAGTAGGAGACTCATAAAAATTGGCTACAACTTTTTTCCTGTGCTACTTTAAGCATTGAATAGCTAACAATTCAGAAGCAATAAAAGGAATCATTCATTTTTGCAACATGCAAGCAGCCTGGGCATCTTATAGCCATAAAATATATTTGGAGTCCAGACTGAAGGAAGTATTAAATTCTTCAAAAAATTCAATAATAGCTAAGGATTACTAGTGGACCTAGGATTATATCAAGGTTGCAAGCCCTAAAGATTATACAAGAAACTAAAAGCTGCTTTCTAAATATTGGAAAGAAGAGGAAAGATTTGTGGGCAATTTATTGAATAATTGCTGTTGGAGAAGTTTTTGTACCTTCCTCTGAGGCAACTGGTTATGTCGCTGTCATCTGAAGGATGAATCAGGATAACCAAAAGGAACTATTGGTCTACCAGAAGTGAGTGCTTCTCTGGTGACCTTTCCATGGAAAACAGTAGGGTTTTACCAAAGCTGGCAAGGCTGTGGTGCAAATTCTAGCCTGTTGCTCAAGTTGTGCTTTCATGAATATGCAACAGAAAACCTGTTCTTGTTTGCAATTACACCCATAGACTCAGGAACTGAGAATGAAATGTTGGCCTGGACATGCTGAAGTCAATGGGACAACATTCATTGCCTCTAGTGCAGTTCTGATAACACATGTAGTATGAATGATTGTTTACACCTGCTAGTACGGGTACACATGGATAGCCAAAACAGTCTTGCATGATAGCTATCTCAGCAGTCAAACACATGTAAAGTTTCATGGCTGTATCATTTTCTCTACAGAAATAAAATTCCTTCCAGATATCTCATAGGGGTTTATTCACCCTTTCCTCTCCCTCCCACTTGTAATAGAAGACAAATTGCCCAAATATCTCCTGATCACATTCCACATACTTCTGTCAGCAGGAAAAGTAGAATTTAACAGAGAGCCTGGATACCGAGGGTGGTCAAACTCGCCACTTCCAGGATTCAGGGATGATGGAAAAGAACCCCCTGCTTGTCCTCTGGGGTGACCTTCCATCTGAGCTGTCGGGTTATCACAGATCAATCTGTAAACAAAGGATAGCAGGTTCCCTGGGCACTGTCAGGATCACACTCAGTGTGACACTGTGTTTGGATGTTCAAAGAATCCCTCTCTCCTTGCTTTCTTTTCAGGCTTAATAAAGGAACTGCTAAAACCTATGTAGCCTGATAAGATGACAAGACAGTCTTTTAGTGTTATTGATTGTATACAAGAGGTGGAATGATGAATTATTTCCTATAATGCACCCTGAGTGAGCTTCATCTTTTTGAGAGATGTTCTTGAAATTCCTTATATGAATTCAGTTCTTAAACTTCCTGCTGGAAAGAAAAGGGGCTTCATTAGGCCAAAAGGGCTACGGTAAGACAAATATCTTCTACCTGATAACAGAAGGGAGAGAACTTTCAGAGTGCATGATCTGAGAGGAATAAAGAAGTATGGCATATAAAATAAACTGTGGATTGCTATCATGAGAATGCTGTCAAAATGAACCAAAGGGACAAATTGTGTGCTTCTGAAGGCACTCCACGTGTAATAAACTTCAACCTTTCACCACCTTCCTTTATGTGGGGTGACACAGCTGGTTGGCTGGAGCTTTTTTTCTCACTAAAGTGAAAAAAACTTTTATTACTAAGCAAAATTACTATCAATCGCATGCAGCCATGCGCAATACATAGGTTATAGTGTGTAGCTAACTTTCCAATAACTGTTCCTGTACCTGTCATATTCAGTCTTTGCAAAATGGCTTAGAAACCTTATCTGTTATGGGCACTTGCCTCTTAATGTTCCTGAGGAATAGTATCTTCTCTGTTTATTCTGTATGAAATTAAGTTTAAGCCTAGAACTTAAACATCAGTTTTGGTGATAAAGTAATTGAGAAAAGGATCCAAAATGAGGGCCATTTTTATAGAATCATTCTCTGGGCCTCATCTATGACCTAAAGATTGCTGCTAGTTTGGCAGTTGTGAAAAGCATCTGATATCAGTGGATAACCTGGAGGAGCTATATGTAACTCTACAGTTCAAGTTTAAATAAATACGTAAGGTGTTAGATCTTGAAGCAGTGTTGTTTGCTTGCTCTGGTGGTCTTTGGACAGGGGCTTGCAACGGGCAAAGATTGTCTGTTTTCTTTTAAAAAGAAATTTGTGCTCTTGCTATTATTGTCTCATTGTGAAACTAGCTTTGAAACTTTCTAGCTTCTGTGATTTTAGATATTGCAAGTTATTTTTGATTATTCAGTTTAAAATAATGTTTGAGAAGCTTTTGGTAGGTTTGGAAAAGAGCAGCAGGACAGACTGAGAAGTTGTTGAGATGCTCAAAGAGCATCTAGGAGCCCAGGCAACAGGAAAGGTTGCAGATGGGCCCAACCTGAGCTGTTTACTGGGCTCAGGCTCGCTGAAGAGGTCTCAGAAACATACTTGGGAATGCAAAAATAATATATAATCTTTTTTCTAGAAACAAGCATTAGAACTGCAGATCTCATTTTTACTAAGGCCTTACTCTCCTTTCTACGTAAAGGAACAGGCTGTATTCTCCTGACAAACCAGTACAAGGAAGTCTTGGTGTAAATGTAAATCAGGTCAGGACATCTTCACACAGAGAAAAAGATGCTCTCTGTTACATGCCAAAGTATCTTTAGAAAAGCCTTTGATGGGTTGTGCTCACTAATATATTTAAGTTTTTAATTATTGTTTATTCTAGTTTCACTGCATGATGAAAGCTTCATTTACATATTGTTCCTGTTGCTCAGATGTCAAGGAGTTTATCTGGGACCTTCAGACACTTGATCAGAGTTTGCTGATGAAAGCCTGACCCTGTTGTCTAAATCCGTCACCTCTCTGACTTTACCACCATCATTGAAACTGCCAGCAATAGTTTGTCCGTAATGAGATTGCTCGGTGGTTTCTTTGTCAAACTTGTTTTTATTGACCCGCCCAACCTGAGGCACTGTCTCTCGCTTACAGGTCAACCCGAGGTATTGTATACCAGTGAATATATCATGACAGAAGAAAATAAACACTGGGGGAGGAGGAAGTTCTGATAACTTTCACAGCCCAGATTGAAAGCCAAGCTCTTTGTACTCCCATCAAGCATTGGCAGTGTGCAATGGGGGTGTGAACACTGAGCTGTGGGGAGAGCTGTAACCCACCCTTCCAGGATCCTTTCTCATCGTATACCACTCTCATGATACAGCTCAGACAAATATAGCCATAGACACAGTTCCATCTGAAATGGAGCTTGGCGTAACTCATTATCAAAACTTATTATGTTTGGTAGTTTTTCTATTCTTTTTAGGTTCCTATGTTACTTTTATGGTTTTTCTGGTCTTGACTTTCATGTATTCACAAGGTTTATTCTTCATTGTTTAGAAGCACAGGACTCTGGTTTATGAAGCAGGAAATTTCAAGGTTTGTTGACTAACTAATTAAAAATGCAAGCTGCCCTGGACCCTACAGTACATCTTTCACAATACAAAATTAAAGCCATAAAAAGCGTAAAGTTTTCCAAGTATTGATCCTTGGTGGTAGATGAAAGGTCAGATAATCATATGGCTGGAGCACTGGACTGACAACTATGTTGGGTCACTATAAACTTCCTTTTAATAGAAAAGTAAATTTCAGACCTCTTGATAATCCTGCAGACATACTTCATATTTATTTATATATCTCAAGGGAGGGATCTAGTAATTACTGCAGTACCCAAGGAAACAGTTAGGATTAGAAGAAATGTAAGGAAACTGAAAGAAGATTCCATCATCCTCCAGCACCTTCCTAGAGAATCCCTCAATGAAGTGGAATCAAAAATTCTCTCTACTATTCCTTCAACAATTGTTTTGATTTACTGGTACATCTCTGTGCCAATTGATGTAATCATAATACCCTGTATAAATGTATATAAATTTATCTATATAAATATCTATAACTTTATGAACTTACCTGTCCCGTCCCATTTCTATATAGGTGCATATACCACTTTTCTGTGGTTACGTCTTCATGCACAATAACTCAGTCATTGACTACACAGTAGTGAAATACATTTTTCATCAAGGACCTTTAACATTATTGTCATAGAATGCATGAAAATCACACTGAAAATATGATGACTTTCAAAACTACTTTAAACCTGAAACTTATTCAGTTTCTATTTGATTATTGAAGATCATATTTGGTTATTGAAGATCAATCCAAGCAGATCATACTTTTTCCATCGATATATTTTAAGAATAGGTTATTACCCTAAACAGATAATTACAACTGAATTGTACTTACCCCGGAATGAAAATATTATGATAACATTTGTATCAGCCACAGACTTGTATATCTCCTATCTGTCAAGAAATCTAAAGCATCTTGGTAAACCAGGAAAATCCCTTTAAAGTTTTTTTTTTTTAAATCCAGAAGCATGTTAATTAGTTTTTTACTAAATGCTTCACAACTGATGTGAACTAGAACAGATCATCTGAAACTCACATAACTAACAAAATATTACATGGATCAATTAGTGAGGTATAGATAAAACCATTTTTAAGGTCATTTAAAAAACAGTTCCCCATTCATTTACCTGCCAACACATAGGGTTCTGCATCAGATGTCCCACTAAGTCCTCAAACACTGCAGAGAAATATGTTGAATGTAGAGAGCTAGTTTCACTGCACACAGAATAGCTAAGGTTCCAATATTAATGTTGTATTTCCAAGGATTTTTTTAACCTGCTTTTTTTGCATGAGTAAGGAATTGAAATATTAAATATTTATGTATGTGATCTAAATGCAGTTCATCTGCAAACTAGAATTTTTAGAATCATGCATGCTTATTTTTCCCTTTTCATAAGCTATTTAACTTAGCTCCAAACAACATCACATTTGAGGAAAGGATTTTTGTAACTATTGTCAGATCTCCCAGTGGGAATCACATTTGTTAGCCTAAAATTGGAAATCTTTCTTCATTAGTGAAGGAAACCTCCATTTTATGAGTATATGTTAAAACTATGTTAAAACAATATCCAGTTTCTTGGAGTTTCTGAGAAAAATACAGTGTTTCAAAGAGTAGAAATGTTGAGGAGATTCATGATTGTGATAAGATCTGGACTCAGTACCTGAATTATCAAAATGTGTTTTTGGAATCAGGGCAGATGACTCATCTTCACAGCCTGAAAATGGAGGTACTGAGTCAGCTGTTGGCTGGAAGCACTGTTGACCAGAAAGAGCCAAACAGGATTTCTCCCTTTAATGCCAAATCCGAAGTACTTAGACACAGCCTGAGTGACACCCCACAGACAATGGAGGAGCTTCAGTGACACAATAAACAGAATTGACTGTGAAAATAATCAGAGCCAGAAGAGTGTAGATACGGGAGTGCAAGGAAATGAAAGGATGTGGATGCTATTCCCCTTGCTCAGTGTTTCAGAGGAGTCATAATTCATACGGAGGAGTAAGTCTGGGCAACGAGGGTGGCATCCTGTGCAATGATGATACATTTGTGGTTTATGTATAAATAAGACAGTATCCATATGGCCCAGGACCTCACTTTGGATACTGATACCTCTTGTGAGCTGTGAGCTGTGCAAAGGCATATCTTTGCCTTTGGTGACAAAGGCAAAGGTGAGACAAGAAACTATACCAGTGCACGGAAAACCCTGAGATGTGTTTGGTCCCAGAAAGGCTTTTAAAAACTGTCTATCAGAGAGGAATACTCCAAGCCACATGTAGCTTAGTGTCTTTATAGGCACAGATTATTTCCTCTGGCTGCTTTTATGCTGCATTCCATAATCTTTGAACTTGCTGTGCCTCCTGTCATCCATCCTTACCACAAGGTGTTTCTTGTCATGTTCAGTACCGAGTACTGAGCTACTAACCAGTGCCGTCCAGTCCATAAGTGAAGCTCCTCGTAGGTGTTACAATAGAAATTAACACAACAAATGCGTTACTAGCTTTATTTTGAATAAAAAGAAAATTCACTGCTAAAAAGAAATCAATAGGAAAGTTCTTAATTAAGAAATTTGAAACTCTATGTTATACAATGCTTCATCGATAGTTTTCATCTAAAAATTTGAATTTCATGCCTGTGTTCACAACTTCAGCCAGAAGTAGGCTGATTTCTCTCAGTGAACAAAACGAAGACTTGCAGTATAATTAAAGATGAAAAAATTTCATTCAACTAGTCTGTTTTTATTTCCAAGCGGACCAGCAACCTTTTCTTCTCCTATCTCTTACAGCAGCAGTATTACTGAAAGCATTGATGAATCAACACTTGGGTGGCTTATTCAGTAGCTGTTGACAGCTGGTGGGAAATATAACACACCATAGTTCAGCAGGTGCAGAAAAGTTATAAGGCTGAGAGACAGGAAAATAATCAGAATCTTGCTATTACCTCTGTATCTTGCATGCCCTGTCTAACTTTTCTTTTCTGTTAGTAATAATCTTTATGCACAGAATGAAATACCAGAAAGTGATTTTCTGATTTATATACTCTCCCTTTTGCACAATAGTATGACATCTGGGGCTTTTTTGGAAATTAATATTTTGATTGATGGACCACTCAACTTCTCTCAGGTTTCTTGTCTTAATCTGTGGAACAAAAACACAACCGATACCAAAACCACATATGGAAAAATGTATATATGTCCCAGTTACTCCAATACTAGTAATAAAAATATCACAAAAATACACTGAGAAAAGCTAAATATATTCACAAAAAATATTGGTTGTATTAATTATACACAGTTCCTGATGTCATGGGGCTGGTCCCTTTACTTTCAAAATTTGTTGACTGAATTGTTCATTCATCTTGAGATGAAGCATTTTGGAGATGTGTCATATAAAGCAAAGTTGAAGAATGTAGTAAGAAAAAGTAAGAAAAAAAAATTAGATGTCATTCAGCTTCCCGAAAGAAGCGGAGGGCCTGTGTGACTGCATGATCCAAAAATGTGTCCATTACCTTTATATTTGTTCTGTTGAGAAAAAATATTCACCTCCCTTATGCACAAGAATTGACTATTTTATATACAGAGTTCTTAGAACCAGCGCACCAAACGGCTGTATTTGCAAATCCTAAGTTAGAAGTGTTTAATCCAGCCTAAGTCCAGAACAAAAAATCATCTTCAGGCAGGAACAAAAAATTTGCTTTGAAAACAGTGACCCTGTCTTGCCTGAATATTTTTACATTTCTTTCCCAGAGATTAGGCAAGTGAATGACCCAACAAGTAAGAACATAGGCATGGCTATGAGTAAGGACTACAATAGCCTTGAGAGAAAGTAATATTTCATACAGTAAAGAGATAACAGAATAGCCATGTTCTGCTAAATATTGATGACAATATGCTCCTAGATGTCACTCAGATACTTTGAAAATTGTATCTTAAGGTCCTGAGTCAGTCATTGTGATCCTGCCAGTGCTTTAACAGAAATTAAACGCTTCCCTGTGGTAGGGGCAACCATGAGGCCCATTTTTAACATAATATTTCTTCATGCCCATTCTCAGGATTGCACTGACTTTTAGCAATGTGTTGGTATTTTCCTTGGTGGTTCTAGGTTGTACTCTTTATGGTTCATATCAATCCATTCCCATTCCCATATTCGGTCTCACCATCTGTAAAATGAGCGAAATAATACCTATTTTTCTATGTAACCATTTTTGTCTCTAGCATGGGGATGAAGAAACAATTATTTAATAGTAGCTGATTACTATTTGCTTAAATTTATGAAACCACAAGGTGGCCAGGCACCTGAAACTGAAGCAGATTTTTCTGTAAGTATTAATTCTGCGTACAGCTTTTTGTTGCAGTACAAGCAGCATGCAGCCATTTCTCAGGCTCAAGGCTGTCTCTCAGGCTTTCTAAATCCTTGTTTCTAGTATAGAAACTGCAATCAAATTAAAAAAAGAGATGAATCAGGCCTCCCATTTTTCAGTGTTATTTATTGTGAGTTCTTCCCAAAATTATATCTTGGGAAAAATCTGCAGAAACTTTCTTGCACCAGAAACGGATGTCAAAATATCATGCAGATGTGGCAAGACTAGGTCTTTCTGGGATGCATTTACCCTTGCAAAACATTAGTTCTGATGTATAATTTTGCCCATTCCTGGTTTCTGGATTATTTACTGACAACCTGCCCAGTTTCTGAAGCAATAGGTTTTTTATTTCAAATTTATAACTGTGAGAGATTTCCAATTAGAACAATAATCATGGCTCATCTCTTTTCCTCTCCTCCTGCAAATTTTTTGGAGTGGGAATGCACTATTTGGTTCTGCTGATTTATGTGTTACTTTGTTCTTTATCTGTTTGCACCTCGCCAGTAAAATAACATCATACTATCATTTCCAGGGTTCACAGGACCCTGTCAGCACTTAGCAGTCAAAGGTCAACCAACTTCACAACTTATGGTTAAATAGGCTGAAAAATCTCACCTAGTATTAACCCCTAATACATCAAATGAAGAAAAATGGTACTGGCATCACTAATAAAATAACATTACCATACAGCAGGCTAGTTTTGCTGCAGCACATTTGCAATACAGTTGTTGAGATGTTACTGTCCTCAAGATGCCCAGTTCTAGGAATGGACAATGAAGCTTGTGTTCCTGATTGCCACTGATTTATGTTTTGCTTTGTTCTTTATCTGTTTATAAGTATCCAGGAGAGCCATCCACATGTTACTATCTTTCTTTCATCTTCTGAACTGTCTGTGACCAGTTCATCTTTCCCTGACGCTATCTCTCTGTCCTGTAAGCCCTGTAAGTTTCCTACACTCATTTGCAAGTTCACAGAACCCTGGCAATTCTTAACAACTAAGCAATGACAAACTTGCATCAAAAAGTATAAATAAATCCACCTGATTTCCCTTAACGAATACTCTTATTTTTGTATAATAGACCTACAAAAACATGGCAAATACTTGGTTGCGCTGAAGACAATAACATCACCAGTGATTTAATTTTCAAGTATTTGTGCCATTTCTATTCTAAAGTTTCATGGCTCAAACAAGCAGATTTTGTTATGCTGAAAAAGTTATTTAAAATGTAAAATAATTTATGTGGAAGTGTAGATACTATGTTATCCAGAGTATCTTTTCCTCTCATTCTGATCACTAAAAGAATTTTGAAGTTTTTAATCTAACTAGTACACAGCTTTCAGTTTTCAGTTTTTACTCCTGCTTTTCCCATCTTCTGTCTTTTAAACTGGAAAAACTTGGTAAGGCAGAGAAAAAAAGATAAGAGTGGGAAACAAAGAAAAAAATTGCTACATATTCATCCAAATATTGAAATGTTCTTAAATTATTAATTAGTACATAAAAAAATATTATCAGAAAACAGGCTAAAGAGAAAAAAAAAAAAAAAGCTCAGGCATTTTCAATGAAAAGTACATTTTGATACAAACACTTAAAACAGTCCAGGTCAAAATATCCAGGCTCCATTCAGCTGTCCTGAGAAATAATTTTAATATCCACTATTGACCAAGGCTTGTCTCTCCCACATGTAGGCACTTTTAACCAGAAGCTTAGAGAGCTGATCTCAGGCTGAATAACATAGGGAGGGAAAGGATCAGTGGGCTGAACAGAAGCCAACCAGCTGACAGCTGACTAGCAGCTTTGAAGTGTTCTCTGAAATCAACAATCTTTGGATAAGTGACAGTATGTGAACTCAGTGGATAACTCTGCCTGTCTGCAGTGCTGCTGGTAGCAGAAGGCTCTCTGTGTAGACATCCTATGATGATATTCCAGATGATAGGCCACTAGGCCATGATAACTCACCGTGAGCAGAGAGTAGTATTTTTCACAAAGAAAAGAGAAATAAATGAAGAAGAGTTTTCCAACATTAAAATTTCTAATCAATCCAAGATTAAACATGGCAAAGAAAGCAGCTTTAGGTATTCTTTCTGACAGGTCTCTCCACTGCTTAAAAATTACAGAAGGAAAATTCCACTCAAGTAACTCACAAGTATAAAGTCATACTTGATCCTTTAAAATGTCTTCATTTCCAGAATAAGGCACTTGGTTCTGAATGACATTTATTTTGTGCTTCCTCACACATGCTGGACTACAATGACCTGTCTTGTAATTTCGGTTTTGATTGTGCTGCCAGTCCTTCCCCTCACTTCCCTATTTGTATGCTTACCAACCTGTGAACGGCAATATTTGATTTCTAAAGCTTTGGAATATTAAGGATATGCAAAAATGTAGTGAATCTGTCTCTTCAGATTTGCATGCATGGGTTGAGAAGGCCAATAAGCCAATAAGTCATTCTTTAAAACTCCCACAGCGTGGGAAATTCATTGGTGACAAACGTCAGCATGATATTTGAGACACATTCAAACTGTTATGAAACTCCCGTTCCTCTAAGGACTGTTTGAGACTTCTTAGCATTGCTAATGCTCTATAGCCTTCATTATCTGCCCAGTCATTCCCTCTATGAAAATCCTTCTGTTGCTGCTCCCTTTTCTTACATAAAATTAAATACAAATACTACAAAAAAAAAGCATTACCAGTCAGACTGGCACAGCACAGTTTATCTGTAAGAGGCAGTGGTAGGTATTATAATAATTTAGTCTGCGATACCCTTCACCTTTCATTGCATTTATTCACTCATACTTGCATAAGATTTTCAATGAATCGTCAGGGTTATTTTGCCAATGGGACTAGGGAATAGCTATGTACATATAAGGACTTCTGGGCATCCAATTCAGCATTGTGAATTCCTACATAGAGTAAAACCAATGGTTTGACATGTCTATATTAGTCTTGATTTTAGCAACAAATGTTAAGCAGCTACTCAAGCAGTGTCATTAGTATTTCATATAGACCCAGGCAATAATTGAGTTATCTGTGCTCACTCCTCCTTCCCATCTGAATGAGCAACTTCGGTTTAAATTTTAACATTCATTATCTGTCCTAGCTGTATAAATCCTGTCTGTATTGAAACCTATGCTTATATTCCCTTTGTCCAACAGGTCAAGATTTCAACTGGGGAATTCTGCACTAGCGCAACTATGAATCTGGTCATTACTTGTTGCAGTCAATAGCAATATACCATGTAGATGAGACTGAAACAAAGACAGGACCAAAAGCAGACATAGAGTGTATTACATTGGAAATGCTGAGGGCAGGTAAAATCTATCTGGTGAGGCAAGTTAATACTACACTGGCAGCAAATATATGCAATCCTCATTTAAAAAAAAAAAAAAAGTCCCATGAAACTGAATTTCCATTACACTTAGAATACAATATTAAAAGATGAAGTCTATGTTTAATAACCATATTAATTAATATTTAGAGCTTGATGCAGTGATTTGTTTATATCAAGAACTTTGCCTGGCAATAAAATCATAAAAAGCCACTTGATATTCTAGCAAAACCACTTTCTACAGCCTAAATTCACTAACCAAGGAACAAAGCCGTGCCATGTGCTTTACATAGCTGGCCATGTAGGATGAAGATTCAGTACTTACACTGATAGCTTGCAAACAATGTGTAGAGCAGATTTGTTTGCATAACAGAATCATTAAACAATTCTCAACGTTGAGTGAATTTACATGAATCAATCTGTTCATAAACAAGATCGTAGCCTTTAGATAATTTTTTTGTTCACAAACTGACCTCCTCCCTCTGCCCTGTTTATGCAGCTATGCCATTATGCAACTATGTCATTAATTGGTGGCCAAGCACACATATGGTGTGCTTGGTTATGTGCTTGGTTCTCTGAAAAACTGAGGTCATTTTTGCTTGAATATTGTCAAAAATAATAATTAAGAAATAATAGGAGAATTTTCCATAAAGTGGGAGGCAGAATCATTAAACCCAACATTCTGTATCTAGACAGGCCTGTAATGCTCAGTACAAAGGTCCCTCAGTTGCTTTTTGGATTGCAATCCTTAACCCCTCAGAGGCCCTGGATTTGAGAATAACTCAAGGTATGTAATCATATGCAATTCAGGGTCCCATGCAATGCATCTTAGAGGCCAGCTAAATGTTTATGTTTACATGTGCATTTTCTATTCTCTATTTCTACCAAGTAAGCACTGGCAAATGACAATTTAAGAAGAAAATACATTTTTTCAAGGCAGTAAAATCAAATCGCATGCACCATTAAAAGGCAGACAGTTACCATTCCAGAAACACTTTGGTCCATATCTGGAGGTTTTATCATTATTGCCTACAAGAAAACCAAAGAGCAACTCCCACTTACTGCCAGCATCTCTGAGGAATATCTCTATGACCTTTTGGCTCATCCTAGTTCTATGATTTTCATTATCCTAAGGCTAGTGATGGCCACATACTTTTTTTCTTACTGTTTTACAATGTTAAGCTGCCAGTTACTTTTGGTCAAAATGCATGGATGCAGCTATCATATAGTTCTAGATCTCCAGACCTGAAAAAGATGTTAGACAAATCTGAGTTATTCCAGACTTATGTATGAGAGTTAACATTTTTTAAAAAGACTGTTGATGGCTTCCTAAGTTTACAGAAAAGAGGAAGGTCTCGATACAAATGTGTACATCGCTTTGATACGCAGGACTTGCACTGTGGCGCTATTACCCCTGAACTATTACTCCTGTTGTTTATTGAGAAAAGATGATCTCTTATGGAGAAGTTGGTTGCAACATTATTTAGGTAGTTTCCTGATAAGCAGTATATATTCCTGATAGTTCAAGATTACTTGAAAAGACTTAGAACAAGGTCTATTATCCAAGTAAGACAAAAACAATCCTGACTAAGTAATTTATGAAGACTACGTCTGAGGAAATTTGTGGAAATGCTGTGTAATTGCAATAGATGAAACAGCAAGATCAACAAAACATTACTGAGTGCTGGGTCCCATGATATGGAAATTATGGGACATAACTATGGAACAAAGTATCACAGCCTTATGAAGAGCTCATTGTGCAGTGTAACTTGAATACTGGCAGAGGAAATTAAAGTTAGAATGGTACATCAAAATCTGGTGATCAGCAAGGGTTGCAGACAAAGCTCTGATGGAATCACAACCTTAAGTCCGGTACAACAACCCGAGTAACTGTGAAGTGCATTTGTCTCTCTTTCAAACATACTTAGAATTTGACCTTCCAGACTACAGTAAAAAAAAAATCTTGTTTTCACCTAGAATCCCTTGGACTAGTTTATGAATTAAATAAATAAATTAATAAAAATGACAAATTTATTTAAAGACTTTTTTTTTAAAAAGAGCTTTAGGACACACTTTCCAGGCAGAAGCATGTGCTTTCATTACTAAGAAAACCCTTTCCATTTTTGCTACCTGAAGGACTGCAGATGACAAAATGGACTTTCCTTAAATGAACTTTCCTTAAATGAAAGCCTGTTTGGTGGCCTAGCAAGAAATATTCTGCTGCTTCCGTGGAAGTGAAGTAGTCCAAACACGGCAAAAATCACGATAGTTCACTAAGGATTAAAAAAAAAGAAAATTAAATAATTCACTTCTATCTATTCAATTATAGAAAGCTAAGAAATGTCTTGATGAATAAATTTACCAAAGAAGTGTAATACTAAATTTAATCAGAATATCTTAATTTCTAGGAAAAATCCCACCTGGGACCAGTACACCAAATATGTAACATATTCAACACTGACATTTTAAAAATCCATTTATTTCAAAATCAAAAGAATTGATTGTTTTGTGAATAGAAAAGCCAGAAAATTATTCACTTTGTGAAAACTTCTGTCACAATTCAAAGCAGAAATGCTGCATGTGGTTTGGGTGTACAGTACCCATTTCAGCCATGAACAGCCGAATACACAGCTTCATCTGTTACAAACTCGTTGTCAGCTCGTTGACGTCAGATCAGGAGTATTGTGGTTCATTTTGCCAAAAGAAATGTCAGCTGTTTGCTGAAGCAAGGAAGTTGATAAAAATTATTTTGGTGGCATTAACAGAAAGGCTGTAAGTGAGCATAGCTTCAGCATCATGCGTTTTTGCAAAACATGGCTTCAATCCACAATAGGACAATCAAGACTGAACTGGAGTATGATTTGACATGTACACAAGGACAAAACAGATGCCTAACAGCTTACATATGGTGCAGAATTCTTTAAAGAAAATCAGAGTGAGGATGTTGTTTGCAACTTTTCAGATTTAGAAAGCAAGTGTTTTAAATCAATTAGAAAAAAAAAAAAAGCTTTTTGAATATTTTGTGACTGTGATTTAATTTTCCACTTTAAAAAGAAGACAAGTGAAGTAGGCATTTGTTCATTTGATAGTGTCACCACTCATGCTTTGAGAAGCAGGGAACTAAAACGCTGATAAATTCTTCATAGTTTATTCTTATGTTCTCTCCCCTATAGTAAAAGATACTTATATGATCCTATAGCTGCCACATCTGAAAATGGTACATTTCAGTAATAAATTTATTTTTAGAAAATCTCATAGCATTAAGATGTCACATCTGTATTTGACAGCTGGAGAACACTGGCATAATATAAGTTTAAGAGCTTACTTTCAGCTACATAATGATGCCCACAAACGGAGTAAGAACTGAATATAAGTTTCCCGAATCCCAGTTCTGTTCACTCTACAAGACCAAAGCTACTCTCAAGTCCTTAGCCTTCATATTCTGTATTCTTCAAAATTTTACTGACATGGAAAAGCATTTTCTGAGCTCTACTGTCTAATTTTATACAATCTACATGAGGTATATATGCTGATCCCAGATTTATTGCAGTGGTCACTCCTCTCCTGTGTGGTAACTGTTGGGGTTCCCCAGCAGTGGGACCGTCTCCCACACTTGCAAAGCACATTCTGTGTGTATGCCTTTTGCATGATCCAAGAGCAATTTTTTCCAAGTCCAACCTTGACCACAGATATCATTTGAGTCCCGTGCAGTATCAGGCTTCCTGTAATAAAAGGCACTTCTGTTTGTGCTTTTCTTTTCTTGGGAGATGTTAATCTCAAAGCTGTGTCACAAACTGGTGGTAGTAAGGTGTTCAGTCATGTTGACTTCTGAAAACCGCAGTGAAAAGACTATCAGATAGAACAGAACCCATGTGAAGTTAAAATAAACTTGGAACAAAGTCACACATTGGGATTGAATGCTCGAGAAGAGCAAATCAGAAATTACAACAGTGGATGAATAATGACTTTACTAACAGAAAACAGACTTGCTATGCCTGATTTCAGTTTGGCATTATTGAGCCGCTGTTACTAGGAATAATCTCTTTTCCTAAACAATCTTTACACTACACCAACTAACAAATCACTTAGTCGTCAATATTGAAAACATTATTTCTTTAAAAGTAATGTGATTTGTGTACATACATCTCACACATATTTTCGTTTGTTTAACTAAATCTCTGTGACCTGAGGACTTCGAACATATGATTTACCTCTGCACTGATCATTGGCTTATTACAATGTAGAGCTGTCTAAAGTGTGATTAATGCAGAACAATCCTGGTAAACCTCCTTTCTGGACACGTCAGGGTAGGCCAAGATTATATCCATTATTACAGGCATGTGAGTGGCCTTTCCCAAGGCACACATCACACTGATGTACATCCCAGCAAACTGCAGGGAGAAGTTAATTTATGACATATTTGGAAAATCACTTCAGTTCTTGAATATGAGAAGATGTTTGCTGGCTTACATATGGGGCTTGAGGATTTATTTACAAGACGATAAATGGTTTTTCATAAACATAGCTACATAACCTTAATATGCTACACTATAGTTCCCAGAATGTGTGAAACTATCAATGAAATGGAAAAAGGAACGGGGTAAGGAAGGCAACACCTTTAGGTTAGATGTATATTCCAGTTAAAATCAGTGAATAATTTTTTAGGTAACAACTATTGATAGTATGCATTATTTGTCACTGACCCCTTTGAAACCGTTTTATGCCATGTTAAATTATCTCCCTTTTTCAGAATCATCTAATAAGACATTAAAGATATCTGCCTGGAAGCAAGAGCATGGAAAAGAGAACAGCACATATGCTATATGTGTTTCACGCAAAGACCAAGGCTCATGCTCTTTTCAGTGCTTATCAGAAGCACAAAGCACACCCAGCTTCCCTAGGTGTGCTTCCCTGCTAGTTTGATAGCAATTGAGCTCTTATGGACTATTTACCTTATACGTTTATGTTTCTACAAATGCTTTTGGGAAAAGTCTTTACTCTTCCCTTCTTCCGGCAAGCTTTCTGCCATTAATATTATTAAGTTATTCCCCTCAGGAAATTCTCATTTCATACTACACAATCCATGAGAATGCAGGCAAGCCAGTGCAAAACCAGAGAACACAGCACTGGCATTACCTTTACTCTCAGTGGAGGAGGAAAATCCTCAGATCACTTTCTACGGTTTAGTGTTGTATTTAACTGCTGTCTTTCTAGCTCGTTTTTAATGTCATTTGCTCAGCTATCAGGCTTCACCACTTCCTCTGTTCACTTGCATTTAATTTTAAAGAAATATTCTTTATTTCCCTAAATGTTTTAATTTGAAGACTGTTATTTAAATCAATAGATTTTAGGGTCATCAATTACTGGAACCTTTATTAATGGAGTATTCTAGTCAAGTGAGAAATTTAACACATTTCTCCGTAAATTTCCTAATCATTAATTATTCTCATGGTTGAAAGACTTCGTTGCTTGTTTCTAGCTTGAATCTGCTTTGTCTTGCTTTTACCTGGATCTTGTCAGGTTTTGTCAGGTTCTTCTAATCCTGTATATTGCTCTTGTCACCGCTGCCTCGAGCTGCCACGTCCCTCTCTTTCAGTCATATGACACAAGTAACTATTGAATGAAGCTGGCAGCCAGAGAAGTATATGTGTCAGTGTGTGACTTACTAATTGGAGATTTCTATGTGTTTGCATGAATTTGTGCATGCAATGCATACGCGTATGCAAGGAAAACTGCACACATGTACTTAAAAGTGTCACTGAATGAAAGAGACTGACCTGATGGCAATGCCAGCAGATCCAGTGCTTAGAGAAAGAGACACAAGACCAACACATGCGGCCTGCGGGACTAAAAATGTACTAGGTGGGAATATTATTAAAACAAGTACCTTAATGATTGCAAAGAGTGTGAGTACATGAATATCACATTTTTTCATAGATATATCATATTCCGTAGATATGGAATATGGTATATTCCCAGGAGTCTCTTGGTTTGTTTAGTACTGACACTTATCTATATGCATTAGTTTCACACTGGTGGAGCTTTAGTCGTTGCTTTGTTATTTTGGAGGTGACATGAAGAACGCTCAATAACATGGAAAACGTAGAACATATTGTCCTAAAATCTCCCTCATTATTAAAACTACAGAGAGAAATATAGGAAATCAGAGGCTCAAAACACAGCTGAAAGAACTGAGAGTTGAATTCAACCACCAGTGAATTGCACTCCCACACACGTACAGCCCCAGACAATAGGCTGATTCAAGACAATGAAAGCACAAGAAAAAAGTCACTATTCTCCCTTTTCTCTCTGCAATGCTAATTCTTTTCCTCAAACTGAATGCCTGAAAAACAGATCCAGTGTTGAAATCCTTTCTTTCATAGTTGATAACATGAAATATACTATGATATCACTTTGACTTCATCTTGACTCTGAACATAAACTTTTTTCCTAAGAAACATGTACATAATCAAAATTCATCTGCTGTGTGAATTGGTGTTCTGAAGATATCACCATATCAAGACAAAACCTGCTGAGATATGAGAAATACAACTTCCTGATGATACCACTCTTATATTAACCAATATATGAAAGATCTCTTGTAAAGAATGAGTGTAACAAGATGCTGGCATTTTTCATAAAAAGATCCTAAAGCCTTTTTATATACAAGATAAAGGAGTCAGCTATTAGTCTATTATTTTTAAAATCTTATGTACATAACAGTCCAGGCCAGAGAGTGCTACATTGTCAGCCGCAAACAGAAACCAGGTTTGCCATGCAGTCTGATCTTTACCTAGCATCCTTTAGTGTGTGGTGTCCTATGTAATAGACAATTTTAGCCGTATGCATTCTCTCAATATACCTGCCAAACTTTGATACCTCTAGCTTTTTTCATTCTTTCTGACTGACTGAGGTTAATTCTTTCTTCCTTCAACTGCCTGAGAGTGTGGCCAAGCCAGTCATTGAGGTTCCTTCTTGAAGCAATGGGGAGAGAGTGCCTCTGGAGGATGGCTCATCTCAGGGCAGCACACTAGGTGTGTAAAATATGTAGAACAGTTTGCCTTTGGAGATGCTTATCTCTACCCACTGACTAGGAAAATAGCTTTGCTTTGAGAAGCAGCTCTTTTATCTGACAGAAGTTAGATGAAAGGAATCCCAGACATACGGACCTAATTGGCCTCTCTCTGTGTATTATAATGTGTCACCCTGGCCAGGTCTCGATGGCTGCTTGTGTGAAGCTCACCACAGACACAGAGGTCCCTGTCCTACAAAGCTTGCATTAGGAGATCCCATCATGTATGTGCTGTCTTCATATACATAAAGTGACGTAAGCCGAGCTAGGCAGAATCTTCCTAATTCCTCCTTTGGGAAGCTTAATTTATCATAATTTTTCTTGGCTTCCTGACATAAAAGGGGACTTAAGAAAGATGGCAACACCTCTCAAGTAATTAAGCAAGGATTGGCTCTGATCTGATGAAGTGACAGTCTATTCTTCAGTTCCTCTGTTTAGGCATAAAACATGGGTACAATTTAGCAGCAGGGAGGCAAACAGCTGTAAATTAGAGAACTGGAGGATGAATATGTAAAAAATTATGTATTTTACACATGCTCACATGCATGTTTACTTACTGTTTATTATTTTTGAAATTTCCACTGGGAACAAATTCAGTAATTGTTCAAAGTAATAATGCAAGAATATAATTTTAGTCTAGGAAGTGAAGAATGCTACAGTTTTAGTAGAGAGATAATATTGGATGAACAATAATAAAAGCAAATGAAAATCAGCTATAAATCGATGCATTGTCATGTTCCGCTCCCCTCTCCACCCCTTTATCCCTCCCCCTCCTCCCCCCGCCAAGAACAGATTCACCATATGGTCTTTTTATAAATATTTCGGAAGTAAAGTGACTTCTGGAAGGGATTGCAGTCTGAGATATGCACAGTTATCAGCATTTTAGAAGATCCAATTTGAAACATCTGCTAACTCTTGAAAGAGTTATGTTGAAACAAAAACCAGTCCTTATTTAGGAGGGTTGTGTGCTCAGAGTTTTATATCCTCCCCTCTTTTCTGAAAGGATAGTGGGTAGAGGAGAGAGCTGCACAAATATTTTGCTTCCACCTTTTCCAGGTCGAAGATTTAAAGCTTTATGGTGAGGAAAATCAAGATGACAGATGCAAAGAGACAGTAAATTACTGACACACTCCTCTTCAATCATGCTTTGAAGTGCTAAAGAATTCAGACCAAATCTCAACCATGAAAGCTTTGTAAGAGGCAAGCTGCAATTTACTAGGCCAGTGGAATGTAAGAGATATATTTTTAAAGCACGTATTTTTTCAAATCTTGGGATTTGGGGCAAGGCAAAAAATTTTGAAAACAGTAAATGTTTTTGACCTCTGCAATGTTTATGTTTTTGGTTATACTGTTGTTATCAGTATGCAGTTACAACCCCTACAACTTGCACTTCTTCTAACCTTCCAGACAGACTATAAATATTTAACAGTTCTTGCAAGTTGATTTACATAGTACTTACTGGGTAAATAATACCTCACTTCTGAAAAATGTATGCACATATATAGTGCAGTGTAAATAATTAATCAAATATAACAACAGCAAAATAATAACAGAGAAAATATCATTTTTCAGAAGATGTAGTCATCTTTTGATAGATTTTTTGAAACACTTGTCTTTTCCTGTCATTATTTCTTTGTCTCTTCCTTCCTTTATTCTTCCTCTGAGTTTATTATTACTATCATCGTAACATAAATTTCAATCAGAATGATATTTTTTCTGAAATGTTTTCTATAGATAGAAAGCAGAGCCAATCAACATATTTGCTGATGTTTCCTGTATCATTCTGAATGATGAATTCTAATTTTCATCCTTTTTGGACTGGCACTGAAGTCAGCATAGATCTTCACCATTTCATGGGTCTGTACAATTTGATCCAATCAGTGAAGCTACTAGCAAATTCTCTAGCGGAGTGGTCTATCTCTGAATCAAGCATAAAAATGCAAAATTTCTTCTTTACTTTGCCACACAATATTAGCACATGAACAGATCTTTGGAAATGTCTAGAGCACTTCCATGACCCAAGAGCTGTCACATCCCTGTCTCTCCTAACATAGGCAGCATCACAGAAATGTCCATCTTTGAGCGCAATGCTTGCAAAGGTCTTGTTTGAAAGGCTGGGAAGTGGTGACTGAGATAGTCATCTGATCTGAAGAAGAATCACACACATTTTGATAGATAAGAGGAAAATAAGATCGCCATGGAAGGAAAATAGCCAACAGAAAAGGGAGAGTAACTAGAGGTCTGATATGGTCAAGGCAATAGTCTGCATAAAATACTTTCTAACCGCCTTATAAATGAATAGATGAGAGAGACAACTGTGTTGGTCAAATACAAAGAAAGGACATAGTAACAATCAAGACAGTACAAATGGAGTCCAGAAATACCTTTAGCCTTGTTGCTGGATAAGAAACAACACAGAGATGTTATACAGCTGCTGCTGGGGAAGAAGACGCAGAAATCTAAGTCAACTTAAATATGAATTCATAGGGAACTCCACGTGACTCTGCCAATGAACATGACTTTCTCTATATTTCAGTTTATAGTTTTTATGTTTATTAGTAATTTTTGTATAGTTAGTTAATTCTTTTCTTTTGCTCTTAGAAACTCATTTAGTCTCTCCTATGAAACTTGCTGATAACATAAATGAAGAAAAATATTTCAAAAATAGGACCACTAACCTACACAATTTATTTGAACCTACTAAAGAGCTGATAAGTTTTCCAAAGAAAATTTCCAGAAATGTGTAAAATTCAAAGGTAGTTTCCTCCTTTGTCTGGTTCACATCAGGGAATTTACCCTCATCTAAGTCAAGTGCTCATGGCCTGGATGGGCATACTCTTTGCTGGGTGAAAAACTGGCTGAAAAACTGGCTGTTTGGCCAGGCTCAAAGAGTTCTGGTGAATGTATTTAAAGCCAGTTGGCTCCACACAAGTGCTGTTCCCTAGCACTCGGTATCGGAGCCGGTTCTATTTAATATATTTACCAATGACATGGACAAGGGGATCTAGTGCACCCTCAGTAAGTTTGCAGGTGACACCAAGTTAGGTGGGAGATCTGCTTGAGGGCAGCAAGGCTCAACAGAGGGGTCTGGACAGGCTGGATTGATGGGCCTAGGCCAATGGGATAAGGTTCAACAAGGCCAAGTGCCAGGTGTTGCACCTGGGTCACAACAACCTCATGCAGCGCTACAGGCTTGGGGAAGAGTGGCTGGAAAGCTGCCTGGCAGGAAAGGACCTGGGAGCATTGGTCAACTGTCAGCTGAACATGAGCCAACAGTGTGCCCAGGTGGCCAAGAAGACCAACAACATCCTGGCTTGTATCAGAAACAGTGTCGCCAGCAGGAAGAAGGAAGTGATTGTCCCCCTGTACTGGGCACTAGTGAGGCTGCACCGCAAATACTCTGTCCAGTTTTGGGCCCCTTACTACAAGAGGGACATTGAAGTGCTGGAGCGTGTCCAGAGAAGGGCAATGAAGCTGGTGAGGGGTCGGGAGAACAAGTCTTATGAGGAGCAGCTGAGGGAGCTGGGATTGTTTAGCCTGGAGAAAAGGAGGCTGAGGGGAGACCTTATTGCTCTCCACAACTACCTGAAAGGAGGTTGTAGAGAGGTGGGGGTCAGGCTCTCCTCCCAAGTAACAAGTGATAGGACAAGAGGAAGTGGTCTCAAGTTGCACCAGGAGAAGTTTAGATTAGATATTAGGAAAAATTTCTTCACTGAGAGGCTTATTAAGAATTGGAACAGGCTGCCCGGGGAAGTGGTTGAATCTCCATCTCTGGAGGTATGTGCAAGATGTGTAGATGTGGTGCTGAGGAACATGGTTTAGTGGTACCTTGGCTGTGCTAGGTTAACAGTTGGATTCAATGATCTTAAAGGTCTCTTCCAACCAAAACGATTCTATGATTCTAAGTTTCACAACATCGTCTTGAAGAGGTGCTTCAAATCCTGTGTCATTCTTGGGCAGTTCTGCCATTTTGTTATTTTCTTTTTTCATGAAAAATAATCAAACCCCCTTTTCTTTCTTTTTTTCCTTTTCCTTTTATTTTTTTTATCTTCTGCTTTTTGTCTGGTGCAAAACAGAAGTAATTTGAGAAATCACATAAGATTTCCTTTGTGAACTTGATATCTTCTTTTCTGTCTGAGTATTATAGAATTCCTAATAATGACCATGCGAAAGTCAGAACCTCACAGTTACCTCACTTGGAAGGTGACATCTTCAAGGCAAGAGAGAGATCCGTTTGTGATTGTATCATGATTCACAACTTCCCTACTATCTCAGTTCATGTGCCTGCATAATTCTTCAGAATAGTGCATCTATTCTTTAAAGAATATCCTCTAACAGTCGATAAAATTTTGCATTTTTTTTTGTACTGTAACAGAGTGGAGGAAATAGTGCTAGAACAACATTCAGAAGATAGGTGATTTGAACCCACAGTTTGCTGTCAGAGTTAAAACTCTCCTTCCTTCCTTTCTTCAGGAGATACTATGGCCACAGATGAGCTTTCTACCACTTTCCTAGAAAAATATATTCAATAATGGAGCAATGTGCCAAGTCTGACATAGATCCAGAAAATTTCCAGTCACAGAAAATTTTCTGTGGAGTGGTGTTGGACAGCAGAGATCTTAGGCACTAGTGCTCTACTAGTAAATTAAATCATGGCAGGTAACATTCCCAGACACTAATATTCAATAACCTGAACTAGTAGTAAATTGTTCAGACAATCACTGTTTTGATTCAGGTCAATTAGAAATTGCTCAAAAAACTCTTGGGCATGGTTAAGGACTTAGCATGAGGACATTTTCAGGAGATAATAATGGTATAGACAAGTACAATTACTTAACAGCTGGATTCAGGGTCAGAGGATAAACCCATCTACCTTTAATTTACATATTGATGCAATCAGTAAGCACATCCCAGAAATGCGTGGAGTTATTTCCAGGCTTTCCTAGGCAGCACAGAACCGTCTGCATCGTATTTGCAAGCCTACTCAAAAATCTTAAAGAGTTTGTTTGTTTGCTTGCTGGTTTGTTTGTCTGTTTTTTAAAGAAAGAATAATTTGGTGTAATCATATGTCTCCTGGAGGTGATGACATAGGCATAGGTTTATAAACTCTATAACCTCATCTTCTTGGGTGTCCAGTCTCAAAAAAACCCGGAGACAACCATGCCCAAATTTTGTGCTTACAATTTCTCTCCATGATATGTCTTGCTATTTGGGTTTGAACTAACTAAAAAGACAATGCTCATTACCTGTAGTATCAGCAGAAGGGAAGAAGAAAATATGTTTACAGTTAAAAATCAAAAAGGAGTGTATGAAATGTCATTGCATTATGATGTCTTAGAACAATACCTGTATTCCACTAGAAAGTGCTAAAGGCCAAGCCTAAATAATTTCATTATATGGTTAGTGAATCTGAATATCTCTGCTTGGAAGAAGGAAATCATATGGACACAATCACAATCTAAAGTCACCCTGTTGGTATCTGGATTTGTATCAACCCCCTTTTCCTTATTTTTCATAATGTTTTTCTCTACATTGTTGCTATATGAAAGATCTAAACAAACAATAAGGAAACTAAGCAATATTTGTAACTATCTATGTACATAGAACTGTAATATGAACAACGTGATGACAGCTGGAAAAATGCTTTCCTATTGTTTTGTTTTTCATTTCGAGTAACATGGGACTTCTGCTCTTTAAAAAGAAGCAGAGAAATCTGGCACAGAGAGCTATTGTCATGGATGCCTCCTTCTAATCAGTGGTTTAAAGTATATGCATTAGGTTTTTTTCTGTTTTAATGAATGATTTTCCTGAAAACTACCTTATATGCTATGCTTCAGTTATGTTTCTGTAAAACACTTAATTGCAAATGATTATGGAGACAGTGAAGCATTCCCATAGTGTTAAAAGCCTCACCGTAGTTAGATCATTTAGTCCTTGAAGACTCAAGATTTTCAAAAGGTCCCATGCCGACATTTAAGAGAGAAAAGCTTAAGAACCATAGACACTCTGACTTTGTGGTGTTTTCACACCTGTAAGGTTCTGACATGTTAGAAAAGTATTACAAAATTAAAGACATTCAACTTGAGTATAGCCTGAATTGAGCTCTTCTGAGCAGCACAAGCGTCATCCCTGTGCTTCCTGGGTGAAATCGCAGCATTTCTGAACTCAGCTTTCGGACAAGAATTTTGTCCTTGTTTTCAGTAGAGCTTGGACTTCAATCATGCATTTTTTACTCCTTGTAAAAAAAAGTAAAATAATATGTTGATGAGGGAGAGAAAATTAGCTTTCTTAGCAAGGCAAGAAATTCTCTCCCTTCACAGGAGACAGTTATTGCAGGGTAGTGAACAAACCCAGTGTGGGGGGTCCCAGCAAGGTTTTGTAAGAGGTCCCATAAGAATGGTAATGTGGCCCTGCACTGAATTTCATGATATTTCAGATGAGCTGTGCTGCAACTCCCGACTGGAAGGACCTCAATCACAAGGTCACGTTGAAAGCTGAGCCACCAAAAATGGTGCCAAACTCCATTGCTCCCTGCCAATCTTTAGAAATCAGAAAGGAAGCAGAATTGTGCCTGATGTTCAAAAGATCATGATCTGGACCAATAGCTGAATGAATTTATAACACATTAAAATATTCTCAGTGAGCTGCTTTAATTCAGCTTGTATATTCCACTTGAGTTCCAGAATTTTAAAAAAGTAAAGATGATTAACCATCAGGAGAGCAAAGACAATTCAAGAAAAAAGGTATATAAATTTAGCCGTGGTAAATAAACAAATTACTGGGCTTTCAGTAGCTAATCAGTTTAACTGCACTTTTCTAATTCATTTGGCTGGATCAGCTCTGGGGAATTACCAAACAAAGACAGAGAGAGCAAAATGTTATTTCACAGAGTGCCTTGTGATGTACCTAATAAATCCAATACTGGAGCCTGGCTGTTCACTGATGACAACAGACCATGTCTTCGATGTCATGACCCCTGGTGGGCTAAGGGCATGACTCTCAAAGAGTTAATCTTTTCCACCTGTTGTTGACCACAGAGCAAGCTCTCCTGGCAGGTCTCCTACCAGGAGAATGTGGCCTCTGACATTTGCAGGAGTGGGATGTTGTGGTAAAGGCGTTCCCTAACAAGCACTGCAATCTGGCACACTCACCCCAACTGCCTAGTGGTTGAATCTAGTAGTAAAGCAAGCTGTGAATAACCAGCAAATCATGAATTTGAAAGGCAGGGGTAAAGATGGGGTACAACCCCCAAAAAGTCTGTCAGCTCTCTGTGAGGGTCACCATGAGCTGCGTATGCTATGTTGCTAGTTTGGGCTTTTCCTTGTGGAAATAGTAGAGTCAACCCAAGCTGAAACAACAGAAATAACTACTAGAAAAATCAGGAATGTTGAAATTGAAATGCAATTTCGGCCAAAACCAAGCAGTTAAAAGCCAAAGGCATTGCTCTTCTGAGTCAATGCAACTGTTCTGGTCTATTAGGTACAAGCACATGTAAAAAGCAAAGGCATAAGAACATTCTCACAAAGTAAGCCTCTATAAACATAGAGAATGTTTCCTGAAGATTCAAGATCTCTTCATGAAACCCAAAGTCTTTTTCTTTTTTGTGACTAGTTTGGTATCTGGGTCATACCCAGCTAGGAAGGGGGCTCCTGAGACATCAAAAATATTTTACCTGTAAAGTAACTGATGCAGGAGCATCTCTGCCATCTGCCAAGTTGTTTTGCTGATGCCCTATACTGCTTTGATACCCAACTATGTTGCCTATGTGAGATTTTCTCTACCTGTGAAGAAGCTTTTGTCAAGTTTTCTTGTTGATCACAAGAAAGATCAGCAGAAAAAAAAAACACTCTGTAGAGGTTCCTTCACCAAACTGCTTACCTAGAGAAAGGCTCGACCAGTACTTAAGGCACAAGCCTAGGACTTCATAGGTCTTCCAGGCACTGCTGTGCCAATTAGCTTGCAAGCGGCCTTGATCAACACCCTCTAACTACAGCTTTAAAAGTAGTTTAGTGTTTCAATGCCTTGTCTCTATGCAGGCAAATATCTATAAGACTACCTTGTCTATAAGGCAAGTATCAGACATATTCACCAGTTCAACTTTAAAAGCAGTGTAGCCATGTACCTACAACAGCTCCTAGCCTTATTTGTCTTTTAATATAAACAAAGATATCCTGCTTCCACATATGAAATGTTTCATAGGAGCATGGATGGCTCTGTACTTTATCACCTATAAATCACAATTTGGGGCTGTCTGTGTGGAGACTTTTCTGATAATCTCTGAACCCATAGTCTATTTATATGCACCAAAAACTCCAGAGTGGCTGCCCACAAAGATTTTTAACATGGTGTTGATTAGAGTGACTCTAAAATAAGTTTCTGTGACAGTGTTTAAAGCCCACCATAGTATATGATGACCAAGGACTCCCAATACATACTATACACAGCTCTCACAAAGAAAGGGCATTTGGTTTATGAAAACAAGGCTTTTCTGCATTGTTTTCACACTAAATTTCAGGAATGGCTCTGAAATATAGAAATTCTGCGTTGCATTAAAAAAAAGGAAGAATGTTTCTACATCTCTTGTTTCAAAACCTTCTAAATTTTACAATTTTTGAATTTTACATTCAAAGCAGAAAAATATACTATTATGCCTTAGAAAATGAAACTTTTGTTCCAAAGAATATTTAGAATATTTATTTATAATGCATATTCTCTCACATTCACACACACACACAAAATCCATAAGTTCCAGCTCAGGTTTTTGGGAAATGCGTGTTAACCTGGGACGGGGAAGTGTGAATTCAGGACACCCATGATAGCAAATACAAGACATGGATCAGTTGCTAGCTTCACACTCAAGTTTGCAGATAATTAGCAGTTTGGAATGAAAGGATGAAACTTCCCACAAGAGGTTTCTGGATTATATAGATTTACAACATATGGATCTCCTTTCAGTCCAATGGCTTTGAAATGTTCTGTGTGCAGAAAGTATGCATGTGAGATGAAAAAGCAGTGTTAAGTAAAATGATCTTGTTTTCATGCTAAAAATCTGCTATACAGGCAAATACGTATTTTATTAGTATTTTACTATATACAGCTTCCAAATTGCATTATAATATTAAAAAATACATTATGATTGTTTCCTTTTTTAAAAAAACCAAACAATTAATTGCAACTGAGGCTAATTTGATCTCATGTCAGCCTTCTGACATATTCTAATTCCACATCCTTTAATATATTGCAGAGAATAAACAGAATTCACCGCAAATCCCCTCTGCAGTAGCGTATCTTTCCTTTTACTTGTTGGACAATAAGACTTTATGCAAGACATTTTGTATAATCTTGTTGCTGATAGGAAGCATTTTATTGTTACTACTACTGTTATTGTATCATTCAGATAATGTCATGTGAGATATATTAAAGAAGCTTATGAAAACAAAAAGCTAGTTCTGAAACTGTGCTGAAATTACACCCATTTTTATGACCTTTCATTCTGAATCCAGCTAGAGGTAATTTTGTTCCCCGCCAACCCAGTTCAGAGCCACTTCAAGAATACTGATTTCAGGTATGCATTGAGATACGCTGCCGCTTGTGGGCTACTGGGTTTGTCTTCTCTTTTCTGCCACCAGCAGCCAACATTCGTACAGGGTGACAAGGATACAAGATGAATCTTTTGTCTTTTTAATCTTGTGTTCTGTTTTCTTGCCTTATACTGCTGGATGGGAACATCATATCAACAATTGCTTGTATAATTTTTCTGCTCTGAATTGTCAGTTAGTCTCATAAAAACAGAGTGTACCTAGACACTGTCACCTTTTCTCCTCAATCTCACTGATCTTTGTTAGCACATAGACTACTTCCAAGAGAAAGACACATCAAAAGCTGACATAAAAAGGGTGCTTCAAAACACCATGAACAATAGAAAACTATAGCACATTTTACTGTGGAGAATACAACAATATGGGCTGTGTCTTATGTCCAAGTCTTTTATAATGTGAATGGTCTGGTGGTGAAATCCGTTACCTATCAAAATCACAGGTAAACCAGTTGACTTTTTTGTGCCTGTCATAATAAGTCCCTTGTCTTGCTTGGTGTTCTAACATCTATTTCAATGCTAAGAAATGACAAAAATAGAGCAAGTTTATTATTAATAACAAGAAAGATTAGAATATTAAATATTAATACAAAGTTGAAAACTGACGTAAAGTGGACTGGTAGGACAGGAAGAGGTGAGCAGCTGGCTAGTCTTATCTACTGCATGTGATCAGGAGTGTGCAAACACTATACCATGGTACTCAAGGAGTAGGACATGGATCTTTTATGTACCTACGACATATGTAAAATACAATGTGGTAAAAATACTTCTGAAATCTGTACAGGCAAGTTTCCCCATTGTGTTCAGCTGTGCTTGATTTTCTTAATCTAACATCACAGTATTGTTCTATCTCCATCCCCTGCTTAAATCCTTTCAGCCCCTTGTCTGAGCCACATCCCAGTAATTGCCACTGTGTCAAGCTTTCCTCACCAGTTGCTCGGTCTAACCATTACCAATGTTTTGTTACCACAGGTAGATATGGACTATTTCGACATAATGACAAGACTGCAGCAAGACTGCTTCTGCATCCTGTTCCAGTGGAGTGAGATTTCAAAAAACTGAAATTTAAAATTTCAAGTAAAAAACTGAAAATAAATAGGTATGTCTATAAGCATACACTTGGAAAAGCTACATTGCTAATTGATGAGAATTGTAACTTGAACATCTCATTCCCTTAATCTCCAAAATGACAGCCAGATTCAAAGCATAGTCTTTATTGTCACCAGTGCGACCAGGTTTGGTGAGACACCTAGTGTATTTATTGTTACTTTTATCCAGACTATGAAGCTCAGAAAGTTTTCAGTTGAGAACAGCTTTTTTTCTGAGCAGCCTTTACCCTGATATTCAGTGTCCATATAACCAAAGAGGTGTCTTGCCTTTCTGCAGCATTGATCTTCATGGTATGTTTGATATATCAACATCACTGACAGAGTGAAAGTTCTATGGATAACATCCACAGAAAGGCTCGGGACACCAGTAGACTTTCTGCCTATGAAAGACAAGATCACAGACTTAACCAGCTTTAAGGAATATATTTTTTTTTCTATCCTCTTTAGTTTTTCACCAATTTCTGCATGAAGACCTACAGAAGAATACTACAAATGAAGCCATGCTGACAGTCGAAATGTGTTGATAGTTTGGTGAGGTAGAAAAAGGAAAGCAAATATTGACCACATGCTCAGTAAAAACAAAACAAGCAAACAAAAAAACCTAAGCCAAATATAACTCAAAAGTCTTACAAATCAACAAATTAATTGGAGAAACTTTGAGATATTTATGGCAAGAGTATTTCTTTCTAGTAATTCAGAATACTTTTCAGCTACAGAATGAGCAACATTGCAGGGTCTGTATGAAAATAATCTAACATATATCTGGGATTTTTTGCAACAAAGCTGTAGGTAGTTCAACGAAATGAAGACAGACTTTGTAAACAGAGTGTACACTTTTGCTTCTTAGGTATGAAATGTCACAGCTACCTGTGGCAATTCAAAGCTTTCTGAACTGAAAAAGACAAATGCTGCTGACTTCTATCAGTTTCTCAGATTATGATAGATTTTATAAATGCTATTGACTAAATCTGAGTCTACATCTAGTTATTCAATATTTATTAAAGCTGGAGGCTGATCCTATCTCCCTTGTTTGGGTGAGTAATCCTAATTCCTCTAAGAACTTTTATTGATATATTTTAATAGGATTTGTAAATAAACCCCAGAGCCTGGTAAGAAAACTGACTATATGATTGCCTAGAAAGGAAGAGTTAAAAACATTATCTACACTAGACCTGTGTGTCTTTCTGTTTTCTTTGCAATGGGTAATGAAGATGTAAACATGTTCTTCTCTTAAGGGATTATTTGTTTGCCTCACAATGTGCAGAACATGGGCTTATAGAAACTGCTTGGAAAATCAGTGAGACAGAACAGACAACAGAACCAAACCAGTTCTTGCACGTATTTCAGTCTAGAATCCACCAAATGTTTTTCGTAATGTCTTACCATGCACTACTGTACTACAATTTCCCAGGTCATCGTCTATCTTCATATTACATTCTTAAAGTGGAGACAGACCAGGTTCTCATCGTAGCTCAGGGAAGATAAAGGCTTAAAGGAGAAGATATCTTTAATGAAATCCATTCTTTAAAGACCTCCCTGCTTATGTATAATTTCAATGAAAACAAAAGCAGATTAATTACATCTGAAGTATGACACAAGAATATTTAAGATTTCTAAATAGAAAAAATAAAGATGTATATTTTGTTTCTTTGAGCAAATTCCATATCTATTAGATGGACTAGGTATTTATTATATACCTACAGATCAGTTTTCAAAAATGTGGTAGACATAGTCTATTCCAAGGTTCTCCACCATGTGGGACTTATATCTAAGATCCCACGCTTCCAAAGCTGTCTGTTTGCTATGCATTGGAAATGAAAGAAGTTTAGCATGTCAGTCTTGCTTAAATTTAGAAGTAAGTATCTCAAATCATCCTCCTGAATCCAATTTTTAATCTCTCTGTTCTTTAGTTCCCTGTCAAAAGTAAAGCTAATACTATCCCTATCTTCTATCCACATACAAATCTTCAAAGGAGGAAAATCTTTTTTGCATCTTGCAGCTCATCTGGGACGTCTAGATATGATCAAAACATTAATATCACAGGATGAGCTTTTAACAGCTTCCTTATATCCCCATAAAATCATTCCCCTCATTTTCTAAGAACTCCTTTCAGCCCAAAAATGTATAAATAGGTAAGAGAAATTAATCAGCTAAGCAACCTGATACTACTCTACAGTATGGGGCATTTTAAGCAAAGTATTTCAAAAAAAAGAAAAAGAAGAAAACATCAAGCCTATCACCCCTTTTTCAATGTTGATTTTACATTTAAACACAAGGACAAGGAAAATTACCACTTTGCATGTATTCTTATCTACAAAATGCTTTGTAAAAACATTACTGTCTTCTGTAAACAAGGTGAATGAACTATATTAACAACTTAATTGAGACAAAATAAGAGTGCACAACAGTTTTCTAATTAATGAAACATGAAACTCTAGAGCATTAGTAGCTGATTCAATTACAAAATATTAGCTGCTCTGGAAGGGAGTCATGAACAGCAAGGTCATGGCACAAACCTCCTTGCAGATGTTAGATTGGTTGACACCTGCAAACCATTTGGAAGCATGTATTTATTTGAATATCTTATTGTGCTACCAGTTTTTCTTTATTTTCTTTCATGCTAAAGCTTTGCTCGCATGGGACCAAAAGAATAGAAGAAAATCAGTTTAATTTTTTTGCTGTGTACAGGTCTAGTTAATACAATCAAATTATATTTTATTTTCATTTTATTTTCTGGCCTCAGCAGACAAGTCAATAAACAGCAAAAAAACATTAGCAATGGGTTTATTCCCCAGTCTGATTCTCATTCCTTCACAAAAGAACTTTCACTCAATTTCATTGAATTTCACTGAATTTCACTGAATTTTTAGAGTTGGAAGGGACCATAAAGATCATCTAGTCCAACTCCCCTGCTGAAGCAGGATTGCCCAGAGCATGTCAGAGCATGTTACTCAGGACTGCATCCAGGCAGGTCTTGAAAATCTCCAAAGAAGGGGACTCCACAACCTCCCTGGGCAGCCTGTTCCAGGGCTCTGTCACCCTCACCGTAAAGAAGTTTCTTCTCATATTTGAGTGGAACCTCCTATGTTCCAACTTGTGCCCGTTGCCCCTCGTCCTCCCACTAGCAACCACTGAAAAGAGTCTGGCTCCCTCCTCCTTCAACCCACCCTTTAGATACTTATAAGCATTGATAAGGTCTCCCCTCAGCCTTCTCTTCTCCAGGCTAAAGAGTCCCAGCTCTCTCAGCCTTTCTTCATAAGGGAGATGCTCCAATCCTTGAATCATCCTCGTTGCCCTTCGCTGGACTCTTTCCAGTAGTTCCCTATCCCTCTTGAATTGAGGAGCCCAGAACCGGATGCAGTATTCCAGTTGTGGCCTCACCAGTGCAGAGTAGAGGGGGAGAATGACTTCCCTCGACCTACTAGCCACACTCTTCCCTATGCAGCCCAGGATTCCGTTGGCCTTCCTTGCCACAAGAGCACACTGCTTGCTCATTGTCATTTTGCTGTCTACCAGGACCCCCAGATCTTTCTCTTCAGAACTTGACTCCAGCAGGTCCACACCTAACCTGTATTGGTGCCTAACATTCTTCTTCCCCAGGTGCAGGACCCTACACTTTTCCCTGTTGAACCTCATGAGGTTCTTCCTTGCCCAGCTCTCCAGCCTGTCCAGGTCTCGCCGGATGGCAGCACGGCCCTCCGGGGTGTCAGCCACCCCTCCCAGTTTGCTGGGATATCTATATAGTTGTAGATATATAAGAGATATATATAATATATAAAGATATATATAAAGAGATAGATAGATATAGATATAGATATAGATATAGATATAGATATAGATATATAATAACTATATAGATATAGTTTGATGCTATCTTTGGATAGACTTTCTCTAGAGTCTATCACATTCCAAGTTTATATTACAGCATGGGGTGTAAAATACTGGTAAGCCCTTGAAAAATCCATTATTTGTCTGCATCTATGCCAGACTCCTGTCCATATATTCATTTACATGTTGATGTAATTTCAGAAACTTTCTTCCTCAGAGGTAGGAACACTGAATAGAAACATGGATGACAAGGTCTCTTCAAAGGTATGGCATCACAGGAGCCTTCAGGTTTCCATGACTCCTAGGTAGGAATTGATCACCCATTGTTCAAAACACTGAAATGTTCAGGAACATATTTATAGGATTTATTCACCTGCCAGCAGAAGAGCTGCAGATGGACAGATAGAAGATGCTCCCAGCAAACAAAAAAAAGTAATTTTTTGTGCCCACATTTACACATTGTAAAGGATCCTGGTTTTATAGGAGGGAGCGACATCTTTTAGGGCTCCCAGGAATGGAGCACTAAAATCTGTAAATAAATCTTAAAATTATTAGTTAATCAAAATTGTCAGTTGAACAGTTGTCCACTTTCGGTCCATGGATTCCAGACTTCTATAATTGTAAATGAACAGAATTTCCAATGGTCTTACAATATTCATGATAAATATGAATTCCTGGCTATCATAAAGGCGATGCTTCAGAAACAATACCTGCACAGGAACACCAATTTTCACAGCCTAGGTTTGATCTGCTGTATCTGCATGCTGACATAATAAAAAACCTAAAAAATGTCAGTGGGATAAAGGTAGTGAGGGAGGACAGATCATTGCAGTGCTAGGACCAGATAGGTAAGGTGATGATATAAGGTTTCAGAGCTATACATTTTCCTAGAAGTAGGATACTGCATAGCACTGAGGATGGAGGAAGAGAGAAAAATTATAGGGAGCAAGGAAGGAGTCAGAGGTGGAGAATGCCTGGGCAGTTCAGAGAGGTACACAAGGCTGATATAGCAGACATACTAATGCTACCAACATACTAGCTCACAATGAGTCTGGTTTCAAATATGTTTGGGATTGTATTGCTCTGATATTGGTCCGTCATTGGTCTCCAGTGTATCTAGTTATATCTGCCTAGACCAGACCATCCGCCTGAAATTATAGGGAATTATTCTTAATAGGTGTTGAAGTCCCAAAAATCAAATATGTATAATGAATGGTGAAGAGTGGTAGACTGTTTCAAGTCAGTTCATATGATACTAAAGTTCTTTTTTACTTTGCATTAGAGGATTTTCAAGTCTGATTCACAACAGGAGTTGAGTGTTTTGTGCATCACTCAGACCATCAGTGTCTTCTTCAGCTTATGCCAGAACTGATCATAAAGTCTGAACACACGTGGCCAGACATTTATATAGCCACTGATGTCCTAAATTTAGTCAACAACTTGTCACCTGAACCTGTGTCTCCACTCCAGTGGGGCACTCAAGCCAATCCTGAAGGCACTCTCCCAGGTCCTCCCTAAACCCAGCCTGGATTTGTGAAGAACTGTCTGAGTATCTATGCTCATTTTACCTAAATCATCCTAGCTTATGCTCTCTGATAGGGACCAAGTTTTGAATCACCACTCTGCCTGATTTGAATGGAGATTTTAGGAGGATGGCGCCCTAGTCACCAGACCGAGGAAATTTAGGACAGTATCTACAATGTACAAGGATCTCTGAACTAGTGCCTGCCACTCTGCCAGCCCTGTGGCACAGGCTTAGGATGACAGGGCTTGGCCATCCAGGGTGAGGAATCATACCAGGGCAATGCTACAAGCAGGATTCCTCCCTGAAGGGTTTGTAGCCTGCTCTGACATTGCTCTGACACTATTCCGGCACCAGACCTGGGTCTCTTGCAGCTGCTTCCAGCTCTGTGCTGTGCTGTGCTTGCTTGTGTAGTGTTAGAATCATAGAATCATAGAATTACCTATTGGAAGGGACCTTTCAGATCATCTAGTCCAACCATCAACCTAACACTGACAAAACCCATCACTAAAGTGTTGCCATGCCCAAACTCTCAGTTTGCCTTACTCAAGTTCTTCTATTTCGTCTCTTATGACAGACTTTGGTACAAGGTTTTAAATCTAGTTTTCCCACCTTCTATTTTATGTCCTACTGACTGAAAGATAAAATCAAGCCGTCTCTTTTTTTTCCGTAAGTAAGTAATTATATGTACTTATCAGAGTCTTCTCTTTGTGGCCATAATATTGTTTCCCAGTCCATCAGCAGGAAATCTGTTTGAAGACAAAATAAGCATGACACTGTGGTACTTGCTGCCATCAGAATACTTCCTTTCACCATGCCAGCTGGATTACTCTGGCAAAGCAGTGCAAACACAAAGGAAGCAAAATCAAGCCTTGCAGTCTGTGTAGCTAACCTGTGAAGAACTAAAGCTCCAAAGCAGAATCTATAGCTCACTGCAGTCAGCTACTAAGACACTAATCCAAAACATTATTAATCCTAGTGCCCTAACTGAACAATGGCGGTGGCTGCTGCATATGGATTTATTTATCATGTATGGATAAATAAATATCAATAAATGGAAATCAAAATACTTCAAGTTAACAAAGAAACACTATACTATCTACTGCGGAAATGCTAGTATTGTTAGTTGTCATGACTGTGTTGGATCTGGGCTATAATTTTACTTTTCCAGAATTTACAAAGAAGTTGTAAGCTTGTTCAACAGGCAGACAATGCACAAATGAAAAAAGCTTAACTTTCAATCTGTGCTGAGCTTATCTGATATGACATCATCTTTTCCTAGTTAAAATATTGTGTGCTAACATTTGCAAATTTTGAAATGAGTGTTACCATGACTGCAGCAAACATTCTATTTTTAGATTCTGTTAATCTCTCATCTCAAAATATAGAATAGCAACTAATAACAGCAGTCAGTATCCTCTAGTATAGAAATTCAGCTATATTTTTAAAGAATTGCAGTCCACTCAGATGCACAAAAGTGGTTTTGGACACTTTTTGATGAAATTTTATGCCAAGGAAAACCTTTTAACATGAAACTAATTTTCTGCACTATTTACTAACAAGACACAGATTTTAGAGTTAAAATTAATAGGTGCTATTAACATTCCATTTGTAAGTATCTTATTATGCAATGATAGATGTTCTAATCTGTTACCTAGGCAATAAAACCAGATTTAACTAAATATACTAAAAAGTCTACATTTAATAAAGAATCATGATTTTGATATTCTTCTCCACTTTAGACATACAGACATGAATGTCCACATGCACATAAACACTCCACCACAGAAATTACTGCAGCCATCACGATTCACATCATCAAAATGAAGACAAATCTTCATTTCAGAAGTTCAGAGAGAGATTTGCTATCCATTGAAATATCCTACTGTAATCCTTAGTAATATCTAAGCACAGCAATTCATAAAACACAGCAAAAATTGCATAGAATTGATGTGGAAGCAGTTATTTATGTATTTCGAATGTAGATATTGACTGTGATATGGTACTCACAAGCTTATTTCCATTATAGGTCACACTAGAGTTAGTCAGATGACATATTTAGGGTTTAATTTGCCATTTTGATAGAAATCCAAAACTTTATGCTGTAAGAATCTCAGAAAACACCAAAACAACCACAGAATTTAAATACTGAAACCACTTTGGATTTTCCATGGTCTCCTGCTTTTGGGATGGTGAAGCATCATCTTTTGAAAATGTCATTTTCTACACCAATATACTCCTTGTGCTGAGTCAGAAAATGACAGATACCGAGTTTCTCTGTATAGAAAATTTTCTTCTGATTTGTGTAAACTTACACATATAATTGAATGTCTGCTTCAAGATGAACTTATGCTAACAGCATATTTTAAGTAAGGCACGTACATTTGACACGAGTCCTGTGGTTGCTCTTCTGTACATTACTTTAGTTCACTTCATGGAGCAGTTTCAGAGCACATGAACAGGTGTCTTTCAGTTGAAACTAAACCAGAAGATGCTCTACAGAAGTGCAGTTCCACTTAGCAATGGACATTAAGTCCACAGAACCAGACTAGAGCTAATCCAACCTACTCTCCTTTGTAACGCCTACATCGGGACCTTGGTATCAACTGTTTTGCTATAAAAGCTTTCTCCTATTGGACTAAAACACTTAATAGGGTAGATGTATCCTGTGAGCATTAGACTGTGTGCATGTGCATAAAGAGTGAAACACACACAAAAAACACGCATAAAATTATTTTAAGTTTCACTATTCAGATGGAAAATAAACTATACCAAAGTGTGGAATTATTTACTTGGGACATCTCAGTCCTTCTACTTTGGGAATGATGTTTATGATATACCCTTGAATTATATGTTTACATTCTTTCTACATGGGACCCCTAACTCATTACACATGATAAATGATGGTTATTTGCAGAGGAGATCTACTCAATATTTCATTTTATTCTCTGTCCTCAGTGTATGATTGCACATTCATTTACTGTACATTATTCAAATCCCACTCTGAAGACAGATATATTATCTATTAAACTTTCTTACAGCACTCATCACCACAGGTTATACCTATTCTAGTAAATAAAATGGGCCAGGGCCTCTTTTCTGACCCTGGGAGCAAGCAGAATGGGACAACTTGCATCCAGGCAGCTAAATGTTCTTCTGTGTGGAATAGGATCGCTTCATCCATACTGTGTCTTGGAAACAGTCCCTTGTCTACACCACCTTGCAACCACGTGCAACCTTCACTATCCTGCAAGCGTCTCTTGGGCACTTGCAACAAGATCTATGTGTCTCGGCCAAAATTATGAAAAGGAGCACACTTACAGTGAAATGAAAGGATTGCTGGTGTGCTAATATACACGTACGTGTCTTGATCTTGTTTTATTTGCTTGTGTAAATGGAGACAGTTGCTGCACATACTCTGGCTTGTGTTCCCAGAACCTGGTGAGCTGAGGGAGGGCTCATACTGATTTTATTTATGTAAGCATTAGACACAGAAATGCGAATGTCCACATTTTCCAGCAATTTTGAATTCCCGGTCTGATATATCAAGCATCAGAGCTTTCAGATATTTTTCAAAAAAGCTTAAAAAATAGTGATATTGTGTCAGCCCAAAAGTCTCTTTTGTATAATAACTTGTTCAATGTAATAATTTGTACAATGGTCAATAATGTACATTTGGAGAAAGAGTACAACAAAGAAGGTAAATATAGAGCAAATTCTCCAATGGGGAAGACAATATTCAAAATATAGATGCACTCTCAGATTCAGTTTGTGATACAGCAGTATTTTTTTCTTTATTCTTTTTCTCCCATTTCCTATTCTATCTTTTGACCATCACAGACAATTAAACTGATGACATCTTCCAGATTTCTTTCCTAAGTAGTGATGATTAATTTAGAATCCTTTATCTTACATGAGTAATTAGAATATCTCTTTGGACATTTTTTTTCAATTTGCATCACTTCAGATCCATTGACATAGAATTTCACCTGTGATTTTATTGCCTTGTCTTTCTGTGTTACCGCTGCAATTTTTGCCAGTAGCTTCAGTTTAGGCTGTCTTATATTATTTTGTAACAACACTCATCTTATATGCTCAGAACACAATGGTTTGAGTGGCAGCTGTGAGCACTCAGCAGTTCTGCAAACAAGGCACAAAAGTCTAAAAATGTCCATTCTAAATGTGAGGGTTGGGTGATAAATGAGCAAAAAAAGAAAAGTTCAGTTCAGGTAACTTGCTAGTCAAACAGTGGCCAGGATAAAAATTGGTAGGCATTCTTCAAGAATTCTTCAGATCTATTGAAAATTATTATCTTGTTCAGTCATCTTTTGTTCAATGGACTCCATCAAACCTACAGCACAGGTCTGACAAAATCCCACCCATACTCCTGACATCAGTAGAAGCTGGAGGGTAGTGGTTTGTCCTAAACCCAGGCAATCCCATCAACACAGGAACAAATCATTACAAATTTTTCCAAGCTCCAATTCCAATAAGTTCTTCCTCACCTCCACATGAAGTTCTTGGATATCTGATTTTGTATTAATCACAATTGCATTCTAGCACAATTCCTGAAATTTCCATCAACTAGCACATGAACCACCCAGCCCTGTATATCTCAGAGAAGAAAGTCTAATCACTAAGTAAAAAATGGTAATGAGTGATTATTAACAATCGACACTAATCTGTAGAATAATAATTTCTACAGAAAGGTTATGGAAGCTCCTGATGCAGCTGACATTGCTGACAACATATGCTTCCTCTGTTCAGTCACGTATCATGAAAAAGATAGCATCTTCTGTCTCACCTTACAAAAGAGCTGGTTAAAAAAATCAACACACAAAAAAAAGTATTGAAAATGTATGTTTCCTCTTTGTTCCTTAACTTACTGTAGTTGATTAGGTCCACTGCTTGCGCCAAGACCACTTGGGTTTTTTTACTTCCCGTATCTGTGCCACATGCAGCAGTGACCCAAGAGCCTTCCTCTCTTTTTCCAAGGACATTTAAGATACAAATCTCTGCAGGACTATTTTAGTGTGTGACACCATGTGGAACCTGCAAGAGCTGCCACAGGAGATAAGGCATGAATCCTTTCTCTGATTTGTCAAAGTCCTCCATGAAAATATTACAGATACAGAACAGTAGACCTTTCTAAAAATTTTCCAAGAGTTCAAGAAAGCAATACTAGTGACAAAAGGGCCAGAGATAAACACATATTAATTTGTTTAAGCACCAGTAGGGTGTAAATGTAGAGGAGGAAATAAAGTGTTATCAAACATCAGAGCTTTACAAAGGTTCTCATTCAAAATTCCTGATGGGATACTGGCAAGCAGGGAAATTGGTTTAATAAAACTGTCATACACTATTGGAGGCTTATATGGTAATATTTTTTCTTCTTTAACTGAAGAGATCAAATACTTGATGGGTTCAGAAATAATGCCAAATTTCTAAACTTTACATATAAGGTTTCTGTCCTGCACACTTCCAAAGTATACAAAGAATAAGTGCCACTATTCTCAGTTAAATAAAGGTCAGGTCTGGGCTTCCATGTGGATAAAGCACTAAGTGGCGTACCAAGCAGGCACTTCTCCAGGAAATATAACACAGGGAAAGAAGAAGTAGAATTTTTCTGAAGTGCAATATTTGGGGAAATCTGTTCTTTACATTCCTAAAACATAGACTTTTTGTTGGGACTCTGTTCTGTACATATAGTGGGATATGAAACTTAACACATAACTGAACTATGGATGCTTCCACTGTCTTTTTATTGCAGCTCTAAGACATATTAAAACAATTCCATGTGTTGCTTCATGACACTTTGGATCAGAGCTCCCAGTTTGTTTCACACGGGGAACAGCATGGCCTTGTTATATTCACTTTGCACATAAGGTTGCTCAGGGAAGCCAGTTCTCCTGCAAACCAATACGTAGCTTGGTTCTTCTGAAACTCACAGTTGACTCACCTCCACCATATCAACATTGTGGGCACCTAAACACACCAGCAACCTCCACTTGCTGTAATTCCCTCAGTATTCACCCTGATTCAGCCATACCAAAAGCACACACACTTGAAGTCAGCAAATTACGTCCCAGTTACTTAGAGATCCAATCCATCAGTTCAGTCTGTATTTGGTGATTGTCTTTTCAAGAACTGAGATCAATGCAGCAGAAGACAGGCTGGATTATGGTAAACCTAAATCAACTTGACTAAGAGCAAGGTCCAAGTGCCCTGGCCTGCTAACCAATAACGTCAAGCATACCTTGGTCTTATAAATATGGTTATTGATATATGCTTTATACTGCACACATACATATAAATCAAGGATTTTTTCAGCATAGGTACAAGTGCTGAATCTTGATCATCCAAACTATTAAAATGCTTGAATGATCCTTGCAAGGTTTTGGCCCAAATCTGTGCTCATACGTAGTGCATATGAGTTAGTGCATAGGTGAGGGATCACTCCCAACAGACAGTATGGATATGGACACCTGGTTTCAAAGGCCAAGACAGCTAAGTTATATGGATGTTGCCAGACTGTAGCTGTTGGCCACAGGTCTAGAGAATGGGCCTGGTAATTATAATTTATTAGCGTGAATGTAGACCAACTGTCTCTGGAGTCAAGCAGCACTGTGGAGAGTGCGGAAAACCATATGTTTTCCCTTTCTACAAAATGCTGTCATTTGAAGTCAGGGCTGAGAGGGACAAGGAAGGAGGGAAATGAAGAGCATAAGAGGAACAGAGAACAGTGGAGTAATAATGTAGTGCAGGGAATGGTTTATGGTCACACAGCCTGAGGAATGTTTGTACTTAAACCCCGCTACCAGACTTTCCCCTGCTTGCATACTTCACTGTTTTCACATATGATTTCCTGCAACAGAGTGTGCTCCAGTCAGGGGCACATAGCCAAATTGCTCACTGAGCTCTGCTCCCATGTCACTTGTGGCTGTGGGGGGCCTTCATAGGGACTCTTAACTAGGGCAATGAGGTAGACTGCAACAACATTTGTGGGCACATGAGAAGGCTGCCAGAAAGCAAAGAAAGTATAACATTTCTCTCATACCTACATGACTGGTCTCCTTCAAGACCCTGAGGTTGCAGTCACGGTGAGAAAGAGATAAATTTGTGAAGAAGCAATAGGTACGACAATGTTCACTGTGCTGGAGTTTGGTATGAAGGTGCAGGCTGGACTCACTTGGATGTACAAAGTCAAATCACATAGTCAGGGTTTTTCACCTAGCTTCATGATATCTAGCACCGTGAAGTCCTCATTTTGGCCTCAGGACTACAGCTAGCAACAGTGATAGATGATGAATCTAGCCTCACAGTTGCTCCTACATGTAATACTATCTGGATTTCCTTGCACCCTTTCCAAGCTCATGTTACTTTGGTCAGTGTTGCAAGGGAATCATCAGGGGACAGGAAACAGTTTCTGCAATAAGAAACTATTTGTCAAAGAAGATGTGAATCTTCTGGAAGTAGCTAACACTGGTCCTATCAGATGTAAAGGAACCAGAAGAGAGAGCAGTGTGTCACCCTTCATCTCTAGACAACTCTACCACTTCTCAAGTGTTTCTGACAGTGAATATCAGAGAATGTTATGCCATGATGCAAAGGAGCTACAGACTCCCACAACTTTTTTGCCATATATATTTTATGTCATATATATTCCACAGCCAAGCAAAGGGATAGATTTGGCACTAAAATGATAGCTATAGACAAAATTCAAGACTGCTTTCGTACGATACTTCCTTTCCTGTTATACAGAATAATAGTTACAAACCAGCAAGACAAAGAATTGATGCGATTACCAGTGTAACAATACATTTCAGAGTGTCTGCGTTTCCCTCACCTTGTCTCTCTGGGATTGTCTTGACTGGTAAGCACTGCTATTTATTATAAATCACCTAGGGAGATTTCAGTTCCTCCTGTCTTTCTTGGTATGACTACCTATGAATAACTTCTTTTCTTCCAGACAATCGTTCAGTTTATAGGCACTGATTTTGATGTAAAAAAGCTGTATGGTTTTTCCAAACATACTTTCTCATATTGGGCTTTGCAACTGAGCACTTACTAAAGAATTCTGGGCATGAAATGTTGCTTTTCTGTCTGACATCCTGTAACATATTTTGGTCTAAGTGTAATTACTAATTACTCTGTAGAACCAAATGAAAGTGTAGTAACTAAGGGATTTCATTAGGCTGTCTTATTTTAGACATCTGATTTATGTGCCTCCGGGTGTAATTTCAGGAGATTCTGGCTTTGGAGGCAGAGACAGCTTAAAAAACTGTGCTGCACTTCATCACCTCCTGAGCTGTGGTGACCCAACACTTTGTGACACCATGGTGTAAAACAGATCACAAGGCAATCTGTTAAAAAAGGGGGAGTAGTTATACTTAACACTGATAATTTCATGGGTTCAATTGCTGCATAACCTTGTAAACTGAAGCATTAAATGTTGGTTCAGCTGGTGCAGGACTATGGCATGAAGGTTAGGAACTTCTTAATCTGGGCTTTCCAGAAAACATGTTTCTTGTAAAACACTTCAGAAGACTGGAGCCTCATCCTCTTGAATTCCCACATTTTTCAGTGGACCATGATAAAGATTATTGGAGGATTTTGAACATAAGCCAAATTTGGCTACTTTCTAAAGGAGGCTACTTTAGTTAACTGATGTTTTAGGAAGCCAAGGAAGAAAGGGGTACTATCAAGTCACCTGCCTGAAGCATCTATAATACATCTGAATTTTATGCCCCTAGTGAACACTTCTAAGGGAAATGCATACATTCCTCGTGCAGTCAATAGAGAAAGCCAAACAATAACTACTATCTATATTTTGGGAGACAAGATCTTATTGTGAGGGCTGCAGAGACATGTGTCTCTCCAATACTTGGTCAGAGAAATAATATTTTCCCGATGTTACTCTTTAGACACCTAAAATTCTCATATGAATTACAGACTATGTGTCCCTGCTATGATCTTACTCCACCATTTAAATTAGGTGCTGGCAGTATGAGTATCTCCTGTGAATGCTGCCGAGGACATTAACTGGGAGTGAGAAAGCAGCATCCTGAAATCAGTTATGCCCCTCACTTTTTGTCAGCTAAGTAACACCACTGCTCTGGGAGTCTTTAGCTGTTCATTTTGCTGCAGCTTTCAGTTCCCTTTTCCCCCAAAGGGATGGTGCAAAGGGAATTAGCGTGGCAGAGTGCCTGGGCCCAGAAAGCTATACTCTGTACAGTCGATGTGACAGCCATGCTGTGTAAAGGAAAGGTCTGATCATTTTCCCTCTGGTCATTTGAAACATTTACTGAAAATACGGAGAAAAGCTTGCAAAGTTAAACCCCAATGAGTTCATGCAATGGAACTAATAAGAATATTAGCGCAGCGTATTTTTAAGCATTCTAAATAATGTTTTTTTCTCAAGTGGAACATGCTGTTGAACCTATGTGCAACACCCACACACCCCACCCCCCCGCATCGTCTCTGTACACAGTCCTTCACAGAAACCTATGAAATGCAATAGAGCTCTTTTTGGGCAATTTCACTGTCAGGGAAGAATGCAGGAAGGGTGGAACACCAGCTCTCTGATGGAGTAATTTTAGATTTTATTGTAATGCCTGCCAGTGAATATTCCACATGCAGAGATTACTAAAGCAAACTGTGAAAGGCCACAGCCTGCCCTGTAACCCTAAAAGGATGTTGGGCTTGGCTGTCTTCCAGGGCAGCAGGATGTGTGGCCTGGATTAGAACAGGAATATTCCTAACATTCATTGCTTTTTAATGATGTCATGCTTGCTAGCTATTGCAAGTCCTTTATGCTTTCCTCTGTAAAAGCTCTTTCTTCTAATACTACCAAAACTTCCTGATGAGAAATAATTTCAAAATAAGGCTGTAAGCATTGCATCCATGCAATGATAAAAGTACAGAGCTACTAAAATACATAGTTTATGGGAAGAGTAACTCAGCCTTGATGATTGTACTTCATTTTATGTGCATGTCAAATACTGTAAAATGAAGTCAACAATACATGCTAAGTGGTTATTTTAATGTTCCTGGTTTTATCAATAGAAAACTCTACATTTGAAAGGTCTTGTTTTGCTTTGTTTTATACCGTATCGGAGCATGCAACCCAATGTTGAAAAAAGTGAACATTTTATTTAATATACAATAATTTTATTTCAAGGAGGATGTAATAATTAGATTACAAAATGAAACATGAATATTCACATTTTGTCATCATGAAAAGCATGATAACTACATCTTAACATGATATATGAATTCTGGAAATCAACTCAATTGTTAATTGTGTTATTAATTGTAATTGTGTTGATTAATTATAAATTGCTTCTAGCCATTTACAACCGTCAGTTGCACAGGAGAACAAAGTGGAGGTGGAAGCCACAAAATATTCTTACTTTGGTCATGAGTTTCTAACAATGTTCCTACTGGTGCCATCAAAACTAAGTTTTGAGTCAAAATGACTCACTGTCTCACTGTAAATGGAAATAGACTTAAAGACCTTTGAAAGGTGATTTTATCTGCACCCTTTCTAATGACTGGGTCTGAAAATGGGCTGCCTTGCTCAGGAGCTGCCATCATTCTGGGATCAATTCCTACATGGCACTTTCTTGCTGAAACAGGGTCTTTTTGGGGTTGCCAAACAAGAGGAGAGGGGCCGTAGGGAGATTCTGCAGTGAGCAGAGTCAATGCCGTCACCTCTGCCTCTCCCTTCCTGGCTCTCCAAGTGCAACCAGGCACTCTCATGCCCAGTGGGCCAGGTGGTGCCACACTCCTCTCACCTCATCTGAATTTCTGTTGACTGGAGGAAAGGTCCATTGACACCTTTCCCTGTCTCCACAGTACTGGCAAAGTTAAAGATTTAAGAGGCACGTGTTTTCATTTTGAGCTTCACCATCTCCTCACCCCTCTGTGGCCACTTGACCTTCTGTCACCCTCACCAACCAAATGATGCCCCATCTTTCTGGCAGGACCTACTGCCCACTGGAGCTGCTGGCAGGGTGCCCATAGGACCTGTGACTGCTTCAATGGGCCTGGTGCCTCCTGCCATAGCTGTCCTCACCTGGTGCCTGCTTTTGGGGATGGGAGAGTCACCCTCGCCATTCCCTGTGGAGCCTGTTCCAGTGACCAACCACCCTCCTTTCCTAATGTCCAATATGAACTTCTCCTGATGCAGCTTCATTCCATTCCCTTGGCTCCTGTCGCTGGTCACCAGAGAGAGGAGATCAGCACCTCTCCCTCCACTGTACCCCTAGAATTTAGTTAGGCTCAATTCCAACTGAGCATAATCAAGCAACACTTCCCTGGGAAGATGGGAGACTTTTAATAAATCCATTGAACAACTCTGCCTTTCTTTCTCTGAAACCTTTAACAAAATAGATCTGATATATATTTTTAAGTCTAATGTGACAGAAACACCACACTTACTTTCTTTGTTACCAAATTATCCATAAGGAATTTAATTGTACCAAAAGATTTAAGCAAGTATACACAAACAATCCCACAGTAACAAACATGTATGTTTGCGCAGAAGACCGAAGGAGATTAAGAAAACAATCCTTGTTCAGATCATAGCAATGAATCACAACAATCAGCAAGGAGAAGCAGAGTTCTGTACCTGGGGCAGGATAACCACGTGCATCGGTACAGGCCAGGAATAGTGGTCCTGATGAAAGTGGCCCAGCGGTTACAGCAAGTGGCATGCTGAATACAGCCAACAACGTGCTCTCATCATAAGGCAAGCTGATTATTTGGATACAAGTGGAGGAGTGTGGATAGTCAGTCAAAGAAAATTAGTATCCTCTGCCTGGTAGTAGTGAGGCTGCTCTTGGAATCCTATGTTGTGTTTTTGGGGCACCTAGTTCAAAAAGGTTGTTCAGAAATGACATGGTCCAGCAGATAGCTACCAATATGACTGAGGGTGTGTGGGCAAAACTTGGAGAAGTTTGGGTCCTTAAATCTGACAAAACTGCTGGAGAGGGTACAGCAGAGGACTACAAAGATGATTAGGGCATGAAGCATATCTCTTATGAGAGGCTGAGGGACTTGGGTCTTTTTAGTCTGCAAAAGAGAAGACCAAGGGGAGATCTGATCAATGCCTACAAATACTTAAAGGGTGGGTGTCAAGAGGATGGGGCCAGTCTTTTTTCAGTGGTGCCCAATGACAAGACAAGAGGAAATGGGCACAAACTTGAACATAAGAAGTTCCATCTAAACATGAGGAGGAACTTCTTTACTTTGAGGGTGGCAGAGCACTAGAATAGACTACCCAGAGAGGTGGTGGAGTCTCCGTCTGTGGAGACATTCAAAACCCGCCTGGACACGTTCCTGTGCAACCTGCTCTAGGTGGACCTGCTTTGGCAGGGGGAGCGGACTAGATGATCTCCAGAGGTCCCTTCCAACCCCGTATCATTCTGTGATCTGTGAAAAGTGGAGGCCAAGGCAAATTAACACAAGCATACAACCTGGAGGCGCAAATATGGTGGAATCAAACTTTTATTGGTAGTAGCAGATGGTAAAACAAAGCACAGGAGCTACACACTGCAGTTTGGGAGGGTCAGGCTGTGCATTAGGAAAAAAATTCTTCACTTGGAGAGTATGGCAGCAAGGGAACAGGTTACCCAGAGAGGTAGTTTCTCTGTCTTCAGAGGTCTCCAAGATTTACCTGGACAAATCCAGGGCTAACCTGACCCAGCATGGTGACTAATTCTGCTGTGAGAGAGAGGGAGAGAGGTTGGAGCAGACCTCCAGCTGCCACTCCTAGCAAACTTGTCCGCAAATCTGTGAATTGCACACAGGGTCAGATCTACAGTCGTTAATGACATCTCCTTGGGCAGCATCCAGTAGCAGATGTTTTGGAGGACAACATCGAAAACCCTGATACAGATAATTATGGAACAATTTGCTTCAAGCTAAAAGTTTGTGGTAAGCATAATGAATTTCTAAGAATTTATTGTAAATGCAGTTTGTAGCAGGAAAGTTTAGATCTTGAAAATGCTTTTAGGAGCCTCCTTTCATTTTAAACACATGAGCATTCCAGACCAAGAGTTTCCAGGAAAAAAGTCTTTAAACCTGAAATCCTGGTCTTAAACTCCCCACCAGGAATAAAAGTTCTGATTCAGCTGATTCACGTTAAAGAAAAAACAAAGGCTTCCATACAATCCAGCCCTTAAGGAGCAGTTAGTAGCAATTAGAAAATTATTGCCACATCACAATCCTTGGAGTATGCCCTGAGGGAAAAGCTTTTGACAGAAGACCACCATTCCTCTGATCTTGCTGCCAAATGGAGTAAGCACTACTTTCTTATTCACACGGGAGAAAATTGTTCTGGCCCATGAATGGTAAGCTTTTTTACTTAAAGTCTAATACCTGCCTATCTGTTGAGCCAGATATTTAAAAATTTCTTCACATAATACCACTCTGGAAGACAATAGTTTCAGGAAAGGTATTGGAACTAATAAAAATTTCCTCCATTTTTATTTCTTATTGCTCATGAAGATTTAGGAAACGGTTTAGTAAATATCACAGCCAAATTCTATCACTGGTTCTAGGTATATACAGTTATAAAAGCTGTAGATGAAAGTGGACTTGGCCACTGAGAGGGGTAACATAGTCACATGTTTCTAATTGTAGCTCAGAGAAAATCAGAGAGAAAACAAATTATTTACACTTTAATATCACACAGTCAGAAATATCTCAATTTGGTTCATGAGCATCTAATTTTTCTCATTTTAAAATCTTTCTGTAAGATGAATACTGTTTTTTTAAACAAGTTTTGTGATCATTTAGCTGCAACTACAAGTGTATTAAATGTCCAGACACTTTAATAGACTGGAGACCACACAATTAAGAAATTCACAGTAGCCCTTTGAAAATTCTTTTTATTATCTTTTTTTTTTTTTTTTTTTTTGGGGTGAGGAAACAAAGTGTATGTCCTGTTAAACAGGAAATGAGTAACCACTTCTGGAACAGAGCACAAGAAAGTCTCTTCACACAAAATCCTGAGTTCCTCCATCCCCCTTACTTCTATATGTGGAAGGATATCTGCATTTAAAATACTGCTTAAAAAGTAGATATGACTGCACTATTATCAATTTGTTCTACGTTGTATTTTATCCTATTCACAAGTCACTCAAGGTCTCACAGCTAAGATTTATAATCAATGTTCTGACAAGAACATTGACACCAATGTTACAAACAGTAAAGCTGAATGTCAAGAGTTTCTTTCCAAAATAGCATCTTGACATATTTTCAGCTGAAAGAAACAGCCATATTTCTCTTGACCTGAACAGTCATTTAAGAGTAACTTGATGACCAATGCCGTCAGTATGTTGATGCAATTAATGTACATATGCTCACACCAGGTAACTCCTGCTTTATGAGGTCATTTTACAAAAAAGTTGCCAAATAAATCAACATTGCTGAAGTGGAATGATATCTTTGGCCAACGACAAATATCCTTCTACAGAATATTGCCAGTAAAACATGAAGTAAGTGCATCACAGTCAGTTGCTTTGCAGGACAGAAGACATTATGGAAGAAAATTTCAACCTTTAGTGCAAGATTTGGCTCCTTTCAACAACTGTTATTGTTTTTTGAATGAAGGAAGCAGGGCAGAGCAACTGAGAGATGAAAAATGTATTTTACAGTGAAGCAGAAAAAACCCTCAAGGATACCTTTCTGTCCTTCAACTCATAAATACATTTTAAAGTTTCAGTTACAGAACTATGTTGGTAAAAGGAAGCTGGCACACATGACAAGCAAAATTGGTATTTATACACATACTTTTGCTTTCTGGCTGTTTACAGGGTCAGTAGGATGTACTTTCATGCACTTCTATCTAGTATCCATTCAAAGGAGAAAAATAAATGCTGCAAATGGAAGTGGAGTCCTATTTCTACAGGCTTTTGGATTTGTAAGCCCAAGGACAAATGTTCATTAAGATATTCTTCTCTTTTCTTGTTCTCATTACAAAACCACTAACAATTTAGCATTCGTGACTGTTTCCAGAGCTAGAAGGGCTCAAGACTAGAGTAGGAGGGGTGGAAGATATCATTATTAAATACTAGCAGACCTGCACAGTTGGGGCAGCGTCTGTCTGTGTTATGTCTGGCATTAATACATGCTATTAATCATTCACCTTCATAATCACCAAATTCACGCCCTTTGTTTCCTCTTTGCACTTCTAACGGACTTTTTTTCAATTATGGATCTTCTGTTTATCCACAAAACACTGCAGCAACCATGAGTATGACAAAATAGGCTTTGAATTTAAATGCATCAGATTCTTAAGGGAAATAGACTTTATTTCAGATATATGCATTTATATCAGGAAACAGACTTGACTACAAGTGGGATTAGTGTAGGCCAGGCAGCTGGTTTTATGCATACCTAACAGTGTGAGAACAGCAAAATCAGGTCCAGACTCAGTGGGATCTTAAACCTTTCTGTATCTTTACTTGTGCACCAAACCCCAGGAACACTGCAGTATGTAAGAGCCTGCTTTAGACAGTTGTGAGCAGTCTGTACAGTTGATATCGCCATAGATTAATGCAGAACAGCTTCTTCCTTTTCTTTCGTTTCTCACCTCTGCCCTTCTGCTCTCTCTTCAGCCCAGCCTGGGTATCTGGTCCACAACCCAATGGTGTGCTCTTCTGTAGCTGCTTCCCATAGCCTGTGGCATTCATGGAGACTTATGCACAGCTGGGTATACAGTACTGTATTATTTTGCACATTTGTGTCTTTCTGTTCACTGTCATCTGTGTGCTTTTTTTATGGGCAGAGGTGTAAACCTCGTATTTGGAAATCAGAAGTTCATTCTGTCACTCCAGTAACGGTAATGTAGCCATCTTCTCCATGGTCACACCTTGATGCTGGATCCAAATATCTGTCCTGCCTCGTTTGCATCTGCCACCACGGAATGAAATTATTAAGTCAGGTGGCAGTATGCAGAGTCAGTCGTGGGGAAACAGTGGAAACAGTATTGAAGGAACAGACATCCCCTTCCAGCAGTCACTTTTTGCATACAGCACCTACAGAGCTGTCCAGCCACTGCCATCAGGGGGATACTGCTGATGTGGGATGGGTCCTGGTGGCAAAAGAATTCTGTTTTTCCAAAGTTTCTGAGAAGTGTGACTCTGCTTTGAGGCCCCACAACCATTGTTGCATTCAGCTCATGAAGCCACTTTTGTTTTGCAACTAAGCAGTGTTTTAGGGTGAAAAAAAAAGAAAGAAAGAAAGGAAGGAAGAAAGAAAGAACGGAAGGAAGGAAGGAAGGAAGGAAGGAAGGAAGGAAGGAAAGAAAGAAAGAAAGAAAGAAAGAAAGAAAGAAAGAAAGAAAGAAAGAAGGAAAGAAAGAAAGAAAGAAAGAAAGAAAGAAAGAAAGAAAGAAAGAAAGAAAGAAAGAAGAAAAGACTTTAAACAGCCTGGTAATGAACCCATGACCTACAAGAATCTGTAGTCCATTAGCAATCAGTGACCCATCAAGTTCTCTGCTTTACAGTCCTCATTATTTCACAGTTGATTGAACTCATGCAACTTGACATTTATTTATTAATTTACTTGGAAATAAAGAACATTAGGAACTATTTAAAAATGGGACTAACTCGGTTATTCTAAGAACGTCATTTTTCAAAGTCTGTCATTTAAAATTGAATAATATAATTATTTGTAATTTTCCTTGTAATTCTGTGTTCTTTAATAGAAATCTCATTGATCGCCTTATACATGCCTTATAAGAAGTTTTTCACCTGTTCTGACATTTGAAGTCTTTCTCTGGACACAGTACCTACCCAAGAAGTTTCACTTAAAAGGAAATATGGGCTACACAGGGATCTGTTCCATGCCCCTGTCTTCTCCAGCTCAAACTTTTTCCAGAATGTAAAGATTAACCCTAAAGCAGCGGTGGAGCTCTTTGTCCTCTTCCCTCCCTGAAAAGGAAACTGTCACTTCCAACTATTTCAGAATGTTAATTCTGTAAAACAGCCATGGTACAACCCTGCAACAATGCACAGTTTATTCTGGGTGGCTTTGGAATTGCCTCTGACTCCTGCTCATTTCCCAATAATTACTGATAATTACACCACTCAAAACAAAATGAAACACAACAGACTCTTTCAAAGCTGTAGAAACAAAGTTTGTCCAGAAACTGACCTTCCCGTTTGGAGGTGAGAGGAAGTGTGCATGGAATTATATAGGCATGATGAGTTGCTTTCTAACTCATTTTGATAGGAATCAACAAGCATAGGCAGGAGGAAAACCAAGGCAGTAGCTCTAAGGAGCCCCAGGCAGCAAGCTACGTGCAGGCTTAGGTTTATTCAGTGGCTTTAGGAGCTGTCAACGTTCTGTCTCGCCTGTTATCTTAATATACTGCAACAATGGCAATGATAAACAACATACATTTAATATAAACCCTTCTTTGCTTGTTTATAGAAAGAGTTTCTTTGGTCAGCATATAAACGTCTTTGAGGTCTTTTTAAGGCTCATTGCCAGAGGAAAAAAGGGGGGAAAAAAGGCTGCTAGGGGAGCTGAGGGAAGACCTGCCAAATCTCACTTACACAGCAAAACAGTTTTTATGGCATTTCTCCTTTTTTTCTGCACACTGGTTTTACAGTATGTTTCAGCAAGACACTCAAAATCGCACCCATCCTAAGTTTCAATCATCCTCATTTAAATTGCCCTGGCAGAAGCAAGGGCCTTGTAACTAACTGCTTTTGAACTGCAGTGTAAGAGTTTTGGCAGAAAGAGGCCTTGGACTTGTGATGCTGCGTTCACATCCATATAAGAGCTGAGGCACAAAACAGCCTTGTAGCTCTGATGCTGCGTTCATCGCGGGGTACGTGTGCAGGCATCAGTGGGCCTTGGAGCTGTGACACTTGGGCAGGCGCTCCGATGTTATATCTCCTTCAGCGCAAGAAGTGACGGACAGAGAGGCCTTGGATTTCAGACAGGAGACACAGGGCAGTGTTTATGCGCATTGTTCACGTGCACAAGTATTCTGTGAGCCACTGGGGTCCTGCAGTTTCCTCAAACATTTAAAAAGCACATCAAAATCCCTTTTTGTTTGAAGTCTGTATGGATAACTTCGAGATATCGCTCTACCACCTTTAAAGGCAATAGAAAGCAACCAGCTGAATTCCTCAGCTTTTCAAAAATAGCTCCACAGCTGGTTAGATTCATTTGTTTTCCTTTTGGCATTCCTTCCCTGGATTCAGTAAGTATGATCAGCTGCTATCCGCTGGAAGCACTATAGAAACAGTTCTATTATTATTATTATTATTTATCATTTGTAAATACCGACAATGTGCTGCATCGCAGTTTGTCATACAGAGAGCAGATGGTTTATTGTGAGGTTAACATTCTGAAGTTTCAGAGATACTGCATCTGATTTGCCAACCCCATCACTCCCGCAAATGCTGTGGAATAATTGATGAATACCGGATTCAGTATTGTCAATACTTAAAATTTTATTGTGTCCCACAGCAGCTGAGCAATATTTTAATACTTCTGTGGAAGCTACACTGCTCCTCAAACAGAATACATGGGCTTGATGCAGAAATGATTGAATGGAGAACTTTGATACAGAAGCTCAGGGAAGATGACTGTGGTAGACTTCTCTGGTTCTAAACGCACGAACATGACTTCGGTGGTTTCTGATTTTAAGAATTCTAAAAACCTGAGAATGTAGACTTTTTAATACAGATATGTCTAGCTCTTCCAGTTGTAGGTCAAGTGTGGAAATAAGAACTTCAGAGCCACCAAAGGACCCTCACAGACCTGTGAAATCCTCCCCTGTCTCCCCCCCCCCCCCCCCCCCCCAAATTACTTTTAATGTAACTATTGTAAAACTAAAAATCAGGGAGGGAGGGCTCTCACACATAGCTTTGTGTGGCCACATAACTGTGTGGTAGGTATTAATTCCATTTAAGCCAAAATAATTCAATGGCTATGAAACCAGATAATATCAGCCCGATTTTACTTAAGAGAGTCAAATGTTATAACGAAAAAAAATCTTTTGTTAATTAGCAGAGCAGTAATTTTAGGCAGGATCTAGTCAGTGTGTCAGCCTAGTAGATTTTAGCTCAAACTTCACATTTACTCCGTGGTGGAAGACTAAAGGAGCCTGTAATTGGTGCTGACATATGGTGCTTAGTCATCCACTAGAGAGAGGAGAGAATACAACGACAGGAACCACATTTGATCTGGCAGCACCATCCACCTGAGAGAACAATGAAGCCATTAGAAATAAATCATAGTGAAAAGAAGCAAAGAAGAGATGTCTTCTCTACAAGACTCCGAATTATATTTACTGATTACAAGATGCATGCCATGGGTTCCCAAAATATCACTTGTGATCCCAGACTTGGACTTCTCCTACCCAAGTTGAGTAGGTTTATGCTCTTTTCTTAGTCAATAGCAAGAAATAGGCATCTCAATCCACCAGTCATTGGATTGAATTTTACAGTGACATATTTTTGCCTGTTAGACTGTAGTTAGACTGTAACTAGACTGTATGAATCCACCTGTAAGTCATTACAGTTCAAAATCTGAATTAGCTGACAAATCCTCTGAGATTGCTAGCCTTCGTTTTAGGTGACATCTAATACTTTCAGAGAAGAACTGGAAGGTAATAACAGTGGCAGAAATGAGTTCATGCATTGCAGGAACATTGGAGAATAAGTGTAGGGCTGGCCCTCTGAAGCCAGCCATGTTCCCTATGAAAAGTTCATGGAAACTTGAGCTGCTGGAAGCAGTTGTGACCAGGTGTATTTGGGGACCAGAGTAAAAGGATGGATGAAGTGATGCAGGGTTGGACTGCAGGCTGCTGGAGAGGTGGTCTCTATTACTTTGTTGCTGTATTAGTTTCTTGTTTCTCATTTTTTCTACCAATCTTTTGGTGTTAAGAAATTTACCTGAAAGAGGGATGATTTAGGTAGCTACATTCAAGCTGTTCTGAAAACAAGGTGAAACAGATGAACAGTGTGTAAAGAAATGACTGTGGTTAAAAAATAAAAATAATAAAGACACATACACAGTTATGTGTAGAATATTAGCCATAATTAAGTTTAGTGAAAAAGTAATGATTTTGACATTCATGTGAAAAAACCTGGCATGTTGTGGTTTTATGCTATAATTTTAAAGAATTGCAAAAAAACCTTGATTTTTTTAAGTGGAAAAAGAGAGTTCAGTCTTTACAATTTCTGTTTTCCCAAGACGGAATTGTTACTCACGATGAAGACTTGATGGAAATATTTAAAAAAATAAACAAGAGAAAAAGACCTCTTGATTTCAGGCTTGTCAGAAAACAAGGCCCAACACACAAGAAAGTAAGGTACAATAAGTTAACCTATTTAGGCAGAGAGCAGTGAGCAGTAGGAGTAATGGTTTTCTGTATTTGATAGTATCATGTCAAACTGGGCAATATACTTTTGAATAAACTGCAGAATATATTTTTTGGAAAGAAATAATCAGATGGTTTTACCTATGGCAGCAACGAAGAAGCTACCACAGAAAAATATTACCTTGCATGGATCAGTGATATGGCTATGAATGAGTTTTTAGTAATGCTGAGTCTCTCCATTACGAAATGACTCCTGGTTTTCATTGCTTGCAGCAGCTACACAGAAGCAGGACACTTTAAGCTGGACTAATAGCAGTATAAATATTGTATATCGTAATGCAAACTAAGGCAAGCAGCACAGTGCATTTAATTTCTTAGAAGCAGGCTGTGTTTCCCAGGAGGAGTTTGGCGGTGAGGAGGTACAACTCTACAAAGGAGAAAGAGGCAGAAACTGAAGTCATCCTGATGAAATGGGCACAACAGCTACACTGAAACCTCCTGTGTAGCTGTTGAAGGGAAATACCCAAAACCATTGGGTGCCAATGACGAGGCAGACAAGCAGGACATTTCTAGAGTATGGGGGGGCTCTCATCATTAGGAACCATGTAACAGGGAAACATGCACACACACAAAAGAGGAGCACAAAATAGGATGTTTTGAGGGAAACAGAGGAAGGAAACTGAGAGGCAGAGAAACGAGAAGGGGAAGAAAGGACAAGAGCAGCTGGGGGAAGAGATGAAATTAGGAAACAGCATTATTAACTATTATGAGATCTGGTTTTTTGGCAGCTAAAAAAAAAGTGGTGTTTTTTTTGTTTTTCTTACAGTTCCACTTAAGTCACTCCTAAAGTTACCACAGGTATGTAAAAATGGGAGTTTCCCAAGGCAGTCTCTGTATTAATTAATAATTGAATTTGAGAAACCATTGTAAAACTCTTGTATTCAATATTCCGAGGGCTTCTGAACTCATTTTAGATACATAAGGTAGGCTTATACTTGTGTTTCATACCAATGCATTATTTTCTTGAAATTACTGTTACTCTACACATAGAGACCCATAGCTTTATGGTAATGTTAGGTATTCCAGATGAATAGATAGGATGCAAATTTTGTTTTATTGGTTTTTAAACGGTATTTGTCACCAAAGACTTCTTAAAAAAATTAGACCATGACCAAAATAATTCACTGTGTTTAACTGGCACCAGTTTAAAATGTCAAAAAAAAAAACCCTATTCAATAGTTTTTTAAAAGGGATCTAAGGCAAGATGTTATTTCTGTGACATACAGACACAGAGCAGTGATGCTAGCCTATTCCTTTCTTTAAAAATGGGAAGAGTAACAGTTTTGACATCACTTACCTATCCTGGGCACCATATCCAGGCCATCGGTGCTGTGTAGAGTGACTCACAGAGCATGTGGTCCGCCAGCTGAAACGCAATGGCTCAGATATTGTATCTACTTCACAGTTCCTTTGCCTCCTCCAGGGTATGTGTATATGCGTATAAGAAAAACACACCAGGGCAAAATATCATGCAATCATATTGAATCACTCCTGCTCTTTTCTCACACAGTTGAACATCCTGACACATTGTAAACTCAGCTGAACGTGCGCCAGGCCACAGCAATCTGCTTCTCCTGCAGCAATGACATTTCGCTATGAACTCCCTAACCATCAGGGCAGAGGCTGGAAAAGGGTTACCAGGCTATTTCCTGACTTTTTATTTTTCTGATCACTTGGGATAACTTAACTTGGTATTCTTATAAACTATGGATTAAGAAAATGGAGTCATACTAACTTCATACATACTTCAGGCTTAAAAGCTTTAGTCTTTACTCGTCTATTATGAGTTAGGACAAAATTACTGATAAAAAATTTAAGAATAAATGTGATGATGAAACACAAGATGGGACAAATTTCCTCTCACTGGTACTAGTGTCACCCTTTTGTTGCTAAGACATGGCCAAGCACAAAATTCTTCCCCACAGTGTGAACTGGTTTTGATAACCCCAAAACACATGCAAAGGATGAGAAAAACCTTTATGCACTGTAAATACCCTTCCTCTGTTTTGTGGTAATAATACATCATAAAAATAATTATGACTTAGCCATCTCAGCTTCCCTCCAGTTTTATTAGCTTTCTTTTAATCATTAAACATTAATGCAACTTCAAAGGTGGAACTTAAAGCAACTGAACTCAGGTTCGTGCATACAGCTCTATATTTCAATTAGTGATGGGCTGCCTCAAAGGGTTCAGGTTTCTGTTTAGGATACAGGAGTAGAAGAAACTTTGTGGTGAATCTCCACCATTACAGGCAAATGTGTTGCTTAAAGATTATTCATAAATACTTTACTTCTTCATTTTGAAACAAGTTTAGAAATTGGCTGCCACTATTCCACTCTGAAAGGCACCCTAGAACATAATTCCTCTGCTCATTCTTCAGTTTTCTCTTGTTACTCTGCCTAAACATATTTTGTGACCAGTTCTGCTCGCCTCTTGTAGAATCAGTGAACCTTTGGCTTTGTACTTCTTTCTGCACACTGTTTAACCTATTAAAGTATAAAAACCTAGAAATATTCACACTGGTCCAAAGAAAAAGATATAGAAAATATCTTCTTTTTGACGAGATGAACAAAAGATGTACAGAAAGAGGCTGTGTAGAGAGAGAATATAAGCAAGTATAGACTGATCCTGCTCCTCAAATATTTCTCAGTTTCTGGCAACAAGCATTTTAAGTTTGAGTTGGAAGTAGTATACGATCAATGTGATTAATAGCCCCTCTGGTATGAATCTGTTGAGTCCTTTGTGAATCCAGTGATAATTTTAGCTTCCATAACATCCTGTGGCAATGAATTCCACAAAGTAATTACACACTGCAAGGAAAAGTACTTCTTTTGTTTGTTTTAAAGGTCCTGGCCACCCTTAGTTCTTCTCTTAAAAACAACAGTGGACAGTCATTCTCTACAAATCTTTTCCATAACTTTTCCAATATCACAGATTCCAATCAAATAGATAGACCCAAATACATAGACAGTAGATAGACCACAATTTATAGACAGACAATGGGACAGACCCCATTCGCAAGAGTTTCTTTTCAAAGTTGATTGGTTCTAGTTTTCCCTTTTATAGATGCCAAAGTAAGTTTGTCATCTTACAGATGGGATCAATATAACCACACATTGGACCCAAACCAGATTACTATAACCCCTATCATCATGAAATGGGTATTTATCCAGTTTCTGTCTTGTTCTTAGTCTTCTCTTAATAATCTTAACTTTTTGTCAGCGTCACAAGATACTGAGCAGAATTTTTTAGGGAACCATCTACATACAGTGTTATTAAGATCTCTTTCCTGCATAGCAATGGCTACTCTACCTTAGATTCCAATATTTTGTATATATAACTAACTGTTGGGGGAGAGGGGCTGTGTGCCTTACTTTGTCTTTATTGACAATTAATTTCATATGCCTTTTTATTGTTTAAGTCAATCAGCATCAAGAGATTCTCCTGCAATTCTTCAGTCAGGTTTAGCTTTGAGTACCCTGAATAATTTTGTTTCATAAGGAAACTTTATCACTTCATTATTCAACATCATTTTAAGATCACTTATGTTGAACACTACATATCCTAGCAGAGATCCTGGGATACTCACTTGATAATCACCCCCCATTTATTTCTAACTTTTGTTTCCTAATTATTCACCAGTTAGTAATTCTGCAAGAGCACCTTTCCTCTGATCCCATGACAGCTAAGATTTCTGAGAGTCTTCAGTGATGGCCCTTGTCAAAATCTTTTAGGAATTTCAAGGATACTGTGTCAGATTATTCATATATTCATTGATTTCCCTCTACAAAAATCTTTCTGAAGCTTTCCAGCTATACAGGAGTGAGATCCAGCCTACTTAAATCCTATGTTTATAACATGTCTCAAACAGCAATTCAGTTTTTAACTTTCCACCTAATGCTAAAGAATTATTCTGATTTATCCTTCCTTGGATGTTTAACTTTAGTCACATTTGAACGGCCAGAAGGGCGTGCCTCAGTTGGGTATACCTATGCCAAACCTACAGACCTGTCTCAATCCAGTTTGATGGTAGCTTTCACATAGGCTTGCTGACAAATTACTCACCCAGGGTGCAGACAAACTGAGTATGGGGCATCCTGCAGTCTTGAGAAGGACAGGGCCTATGCCCTATGGTCGTGCATCAACCACTAGATGATGCCATATCCTGGGCACAAACACACGTTGGCCCTCTCTCATCCTTCTTCCTAAACTCCCTTTGCATAGACATGTATGCAAGAATCTTGGGTTGAAGACAGCAAGAAAGAAGGAAAAGAACCGTGCTAGTGCTAAGTAAAGATAGGAGAAGGCTTGGGATTTCCAGTGTCCCCTTCATGCTCTCAGTCTTCCCTTATTTTTGAAAAGAAATTCATGGTCTTTACTATCTTCTTTAAAACAGGTTTTCTGTTTACCCAGTTGTCATCTTCTGCTCTTGTTCCCTATCAAAGGTGAGAGATTATTGCTTTCTGGATTAAATCATACCAGTGCCGTCTGCAAGGGTATTAAATCATACCAGTGCCTTATCTGTACTGGGATAAGGAAGTACCTACCCTACTACAAGCAAGACAACCCATGTAGTCTGATCATCTTCATTTCCACACCTTTCTATCAATCAATCACCTTGGTCTAAAAATTGAGAAAAAAAGAATCCACATTTTCATTTTAACCTTGTCTTTCCCCACTTCCTGCAAAGTTTACTTCTTTTTTTTCTATTCATAGTGGCTGAGAAGCTTTGTAGTATTTGTTTTAACTTCCTTTGCAATGACAAGCTGAATTAGACTTCTGGCAAGAGTTTTGGACTTTATTCTTAAATTTTCTGTTCTCCAAAATGTAGCTTTCCTGATTTTTCTGCTCCTTGTAGAACCTTAATATTCCTAAATATTTTTTATGTAATTATTCATTCAATTATAAATGGAGCCTTCCCTATTGGTTTTTAATCTTATTTAAAATTCCTCCTATCCTTAAAAATTCCTGATAGTTTAGACAAAACTGATTGAAAGAAATTTCAGTCAGCTTCACATTTAAGTTCCTAATTTCTGCACATCTGTTGACCCCACTAGTTAGGTCTCTTAATTTCTTGTATTTGTCCCCTCAGATAGGAACCTTGATCTATTTTCTCTCTATTCCTCAAAGCAATTTAATTGGAATAATCTTGATATTACTTAATTCACCTTATTTTCTATGGCCAGATCTCCTATAACATCCTTGGTTTACCAAAGTAGATTCAAAAATAGATTTATTCCCTATACAGTCATGAAACCAGTAAGATATAAAACTATCTACTAATACGTCCAGGCATAACTGAGTTCTACCAAGATTAGTTACTCAAGTTTTTGAATTAGTTGAATTGCTGAGAAATTACTCATTTGTTACTCATTTTATAACTGGGAAGTTTTCCCACAATGACACAATTCCCAGTAGGATTAATCACTGTAATAATGTCAAGACATTTCTATATCCAAATACAATTCTGATCCTGGAATCTGTAGCAGGTTCTTAATATTACCTCTAGAGAACCTGTTTTAGAGAACCTTTAAAGTAATTATGATGCAAACTGAATGTCTATGAGTCCTTTCTTAGCTATACTGCTTCACTGAGATAGAATGCCAATCCACTACTTTTAACTGCTTCTCCTCTACCTGAAGAAATTGCACTTTTCAGTGCCCTTGAGTATATTATCTAATTAATTATGATATTTCACAATGTTTTGGAAATCTTTGTAATAATTATTTTATTATCCAGACATCACCATCTTATTGCCCGGACTCCTTGCTTTAATAGGAGAATATTTCTATTTCTTTTAGATTTCACTATCCTTACTGAGTCTTTAAACTGACTGTTGGCTATCAGACTGTAGTTTCTAGGAGTATCAACACTTTCTTTTCTCTTCCAGTCAACACTCTGATGATGTAGCATGCTGCTTCTCTTAATGAAAATTTTTGTCGTTGCTTGGTGAATGGGATGATGTTTGTTGCCCATCTTCAAGACCATCCTCCTGTATCCCAAACACACAATACATATAGGCCAACAGAAATAAATTTATCTTTGGAAATTCAGAGCAGCTTGTACTGTTGAGGGGAGAAGCAGGCTGGCTGCAAGGGGGAGGATGTGAAAGACATTTGGAGGAGAAGGAAAGCACTGGAACAGCCTCAGTGGCATGGAAATGAAGTGTCATGGGCAAAATGGACCATGAATCTGAAGGTGAGTGAGGAGTGAGGCACTAAGAGATAAAGAGGCTGATCAGAGGAGAAAAAACAGGATTTAAAAGAAGTGTTAGGGAGGATGTGACTCGAATTATAAGAAGGAGAGAAGATAAGTAGCTTGGGACTGGTGTAAATATAGTCTGAAGGAAATGAAGACGCGCTGAGGCAATGGGACTAATCAGAGACCTTGGATTCCTGTGCTTCTGTATTCCTCTGCTGTGAGCAAATAACTTTCAAACTCATTGGAGTGCTCTCCACTAGCTGGCCCACATACAGAATGACAACCCACCAGCTGATGAACCATGTGACATCCAGTTTAAATCCCTTGATACAATATTTATTATTATTATCACTTTGGGAAGTTAAGAATTTGGGAAGCTTTACACTGAAATTCATGACATTAACGAAGCATTAAGACAAACATTTATCAAGTATGCAACTTCTGCATGCTGCTAAAGCTTTAAATCATATAACTGCATACCGTGTTTCCAAGGACTGAAAGATTGCCACAGTTCTATGTAATTTCTGTGTAGTCCTACAGTAAGAGCTTTTTGTCACATTTTCTTTTTCTCTCTCTTAAGCATATATGCAGATAAAGGTGCATATACTTATTCATTTCCAGGTGCTGGTTACAATTCCAACTTATTTCTCTCATAAATAAAACAAGATTTTTGAGTTCAGAAGAAAAAAACCAACCACATCACGTTACAGTAGTCACTATAATATTGATAATAATTAATCCATCACTTTAATGTAGATGCAGCATACACTTCCACCAGAGTCTGGCAGAATTTATATAGGGTTAAGTCTCCATGTCTTTTGTGTTGCATGTCTTACTTGCAAAATTACTGGTTTAAACTGAACAATGGTGATGGCAATTCCTATGACTAGTTACAGCAAATGTAGTCACAAGGATAAATAAAAGGCTCACATCTCCTCTACAGGTCTGTCTAACTTTGTCATTTCAGAATACCAGAAAATTCATCATATTAAAAACACTGACATCATCACGTTTCCTGGGTAAAATAATGAGGAATGAATAAGCTACACAGAGGTGATTGAATGTCATCTTTTCTCAGAGTCATTCCCTTCTGTGTCACAGATCTGAGACAAGATTATGTGTAAAGTTAAAATGTCAGATTCTTTTCTTTAAGACTTTCCTTTACATTTAAAATTTAATTTTCAGAAAGATAAAAATAATAAATAAAATTAAATGTTAAAATTAATTTTTATATCAATTGGGGTAATATTCAACTAATCTGATGTTAACTGTCGAGATGCAAGTTGTATAGTCTCAGCTAGTTATCTTGGCTCCTTGAGTTGTAGACACTTCTAGAAAACACTCATTCCTGCTAAGAAAACCATAAAACATAGGGTTGAAACTTTCTGGCGATGTCGATTTCTGTCTGCTAAGTGTAGAGGGAGCCCAAGTGATCAGGATTAGATCACATCTATATCTTTTAGAGGGAAAAATAGTTCAACAATTTCTCCCTTTGTGTTCTTATATATTCACAAAAAGTTGGCATTTTTGTATCATAAATTATGTTTTAAGACTGTAATCCATAGTGACATATTACAGGCTACTGATTAGAATCATATGTATGTTAGCATTATAATTAATTCCCTCATTTTTCAGATAAAGCATAATTGTATCAGAATCAGAGACTCAAAAGGACTAAAACTCCAAAATGAAGTATATTTTTCTGTTGATAAATCCAAAAGTCTTTCTTTCATGAGGAAACACTTGCGTGGCAGCCATTGTTTTCTCCATCAAGTGCAATACGCATGTCTATTTTCTTAATTTTGATTCATCAGAAACTTATGGCAGGGAGCAACTTAACCAAACAGTGATGACTGGTGGGGAGTGTGTGTTACAGGAACTGTGTTTTATTACAGAGAGTTTGCAAAAAAAATCCTTTTGTTCAGGTGGTTACAGCCTCTATGATTTTAACAGTTTACTATCACATTTCTTCAAACAAACAAGATTTTCTTATATAATTTTCTATTCTTTCATGTCCTTCTCCCTTTTTATGCCTTGCATCTTCATCTGCTGCTTTCTAATTGCTAGGGAAGGCAGACAAGATGCCCCATTGGGAACAGATGGCTTTCTGGAAATCTACCAACAAGGACTACTCCTGGAATAGATTTCATCTGCAGGCCCCACACAGAGGTAATATATGATACCTACAAATAGATAGTGCTCCAAAGGCTTAGGAAGGAAAAAATATGTCCTGCTGGAGTTCTTAAGCCTGTTATGACCACAACTTGCCAACAGAAAGGCAGGCATAAAAATGAGTCCTATATATAGCATTCAATTTTTGAAGTTAATTTTCTGTACTTTCATATCAGTCCCTATGATAGGGATGCTTAAAATGCATTGTTTCTAAAGGGCTGTGTTTTACTTCTCAATGGTGGATTTAATACAAAATTTGAAATCAGCTTTAATGTTATCCTACTTTACAAAAATGGTGTGAGACGTGAGATAATATATGAAAAGAATGTTAAAGTCTTCACAGGACTTAGAACGAATAATATAGGAATAAATATGTTGGATTACACTAAGTGTGAAAAATTGTCTCTGTAAATGTTATGTCTTTCTCTTCTGTGTTCTGCACCTTTACTTTAGTTTCTTTTATCATAGACAGGAGAGGTACTATTTGTAACATTTTATAAAATACATATTTGTTTTGGTTTGGTTTTCCTCAATCTAAAATAAAATTGATGCTAACCATATTGTATACGGCTGTTCTGTGTGTCTGGAAAATATTATTCTGAGGTTATGGATGGGGCTATAAAACTGAGAGATCAGAGATATACTGTTTATGGTAAAAAAATACAAACTACAAATAGTAAAGTGACAACAGTACTCTGTATCCTCAGGATTCTAACCTCAGCCTTGAAATAATGTGTGGTTTATTTATTGTTCCTGTTCACAAAGCAAAATGAATATTAGGGAAATTCATTTTTCATTATTTATGAAACAAAAAAAAATTATGGTCTGTCTTTTTTGGCTATGGATAAGAGTTAGTGAAAAGGAATCCTAAAAATTCAAATGCTAGAATGCAAGTACCAGAAAGAAAATACCAGTGTTACTAATTTTATTGTAGTTTTTAACAATTCGGATATGTTGGTGTTTTGAGGAGGAAAAATGGCTGACTGCTTTTTTCTCAAGTGGGTTCACAACAGGGTTACAAATATTATGACCACTTTTGGAAACTTGGAGAGGTTCTTTTTTTATTATAAAGAGAAACTCTACGTAACCAAGCTCACAAATTAGATGCATGTTAGGAGTACAAGGAAAGAAAGAAAAGACAGGAAGATACAACCTTTTGACAGAGGTAGAAAAAGTGATACTTTCCATTCAGGAGAAATAGCAAGCATGGAATAGTATGTATTAGTAAGTATTTATATTATCTTTACAATAGAAACTAGAAACACATATTTAGGCCGTAAAGGGGAGTAACTATAGATATCTCATGTTGGGAAAGGAGTATTCTTCAACTTTTGAGACAATCTTTGGACTTTTTTACCTAGCCACTATTTGATTAAAGCTCATTTTGTTTTTGAGATAAGAAGCTATCAATGAAAGGAGAAGGCTCTGGGTAGACGTTATTGCAGCTTTTCAGTGCTTGAAGGAGGCCTACAGAACAGGGAGGGAGGGACTCTTTGTCAGGGAGTGGAGGGATAGGAAAAGGGGTAATGGTTTTAAACTGAAAGAGAGGAGATTTAGATTAGATATTAGGAAGAAATTCTTTACTGTGAGGGTGGCAAGACACTGGAACAGGTTGCCCAGGAAGTTGTGGATGCTCCATCCCTGGAAGTGTTCAAGGCCAGGCTGGATGGGGCTTTGAGCAACCTGGTCTAGTGAGAGGTGTCCCTGCTCATGGCAGGGGGATTGGAACTCAATGATCTTTAAAGTCTCTTCCAACTTTAACCATTCTACAATTCTAGGATTCTAAGATGTCAAGCTCTGCATGGTAGCCACATGTACACAACCATGCCATGACTGGTGTTCTGGATACAGCAGAAAAGCTGCAAACAAGAAGCCCTTGGCACAGCTGAGTTGGTTTGTTTTAGCTTGTATAAGTTGCTAACAGCCCCAAGGAGCTGTTATATGACCAAGACAAGGCCATGTTGCTTTCTTGTCCGCACCCTCTTTTCTTTGGCTGGACACGTCATCCATGGGTGAATTTTTCTGAGTGTCATGATGCAAATTGTAGGGGAGCAGTGGACTCACAGTGACTGAATCAAAAAAGACTGTTGCAGATTGGCCAAGTCCCAGGTACTGGGTATGAAATTTGCTTTCTTAACATGGGTGAATGATTTCTTCTACTCTGAAACAGCTGTACAGTGCAGTAATAGTGCTTCTCTCCCACTCCAGGACTTGACACAATCACCACAGCTTGGTCACATGAGCTTCTGGAGCAGGAGGAAAGCAGCAGCAAAGTATCCAGAAGGATGTGACAGTCAATGAGCCTATTTCCGACAAGCAGCCTTGCATCAAGCACTTTCCCCCATCGTGTAGTCAGAATACCCTGCCTTGGAGGACATGCTATGGCTGTCACACAAAACAGTTCATCGAACAGCCAGAGATTAACCATCTTTGTGAGACCAAATGCATGAGTCTTGCATACCAGGGGTTCAGAAATTAGAAAGGACTTATAATATTTTGTCTCTGTTAAAATTGTTTAAGTAAACAGAAAATCATGTCAACAAGAATCTATCTGACCAAAGGTACTTGTCTGGAGTACGTCTCATCCTTATGTACATGATTAGCAGAGATCAGATTAATTCCACCTTAAGAGTTTCAAATGACTAGAAATAAAGTTCATTAACTTCAGCCTGATCCTGAACTGTGCCATGGTATTATCATTATCATTTACATTCTTGTATCATACATATTGTGTCATCCTATTTATCCTACGTGTGAACAAGTAGAGTCTTTACAATCTTAGAATAAAATCATGGAGACCACAGTGCATAAGTGAGAGGAAAATAAAGGAATCCACAGCTAGATCTGGTCGCTGTGAGTCATATAGAGCCATTACAGATCACCAGCAGCTTTTATGCAAGACTGTCGCTGCAGAAATAAGGGAAGGGCTTGAAGGAAGCCATTTAAGTGCTTTTGCAAACATGCCAGGGCAGGGGGGTGTAGGAATGACTTTTCCATTGATGCCAGTGTGTGAAAAACATTTCTGTAAGTGTGTTTCCTTTTCTAAGCACCTCAGAGGAACGTGCAGACAGCACTAATAATTTGACTAAAAGATCTGAAATTGTACTTGTGAATGTTTTATTGACAAAATGTCCTAGATTAGAATATAAAGAAGAATATCATAAGCAACAGAGGTATAATTTCCTGTGGATCATTGTATTAGTTTGTCTCCTAAAACCACCATCAAAGACTTTAGAGATCACCAATGTAAGAAGGGCTGCCCATGTTCTCAGATGGTTCTTCCACTGCCTTTTCCAATGACGGTAAGGTCTGCGAGTGGAAAGTGCAAGTAATTTTCCACAGATATATAGCTTTCTCCACAAAAGCTGTATCAGTTGAGGCTTTTGTCAGGGGAACACTCACTTGATCAGTCATGACTTTCAGCTCTGTTCACCTCTGCTGTGTTTGAGTCACCAGTCTAGAGGTAAAAAGCTCTTCCTAGCAATTCATTTCTCCAAAAAGATTATAATCTTGAAACTGAACCAAGACTATGTTGCTGCATTTCCCAGTCTCTTAACAATCTCTGTCAGGAAAAGTAGATTGATGTTGTTCCATTTCCTTTTATTATGGCTTTTGACATGGGAGGAAGTGGAATTTTTGCTCTTAACTCTTGGCCAGCAATCATAGTTTTGGGAGGAACACAGCCTTGAATACAGTAATTAAAATTCAATGCAACTATTACAGTTAATGTGCATTAATTTGGGCATGTTGAACTACTAAGTATATGATGGATATATTCTTAGCATTGGCAATAACAAGGAGATCATCTTTAGCGGTGTCACAGATACTGTTAAGCAGAAACTGATCTAAATAACTTGTTAATAAACAGGATTATGTAGTATTTTTATCAGTACCAGGGCATTTATCTTGATAGTGCAGGGCATCCCATCTTTTCCAAAGTTTTTACACTTCCAATCTAGGCTATGAATTCTGATTTCTAACAATTCAGAGCTGTGAATTCTGAGTCCAAGCAGTTGGCTGTTAAGGAAGAGCTAGAGACAAAAGTGTTCAGGGGAAGATCTTAAAGGTTTTCCTGGCCTTCAGCTTTTGTGAGTCATAACTTTTAAGTTCCAACTCAGTAATGAAAATCCTATAGTTTTGACATCTCAGCTCAGATTTGCCTAAAATATTAGTCTTAGATTTGTGTTGGTCAGATTCAAGAAGTATTTTTGTTTTCTAATAAACATTGTTCAGGCTTTGAAATGCATGCATTTAATCTGCAGCATTTCTTTATATTCCTCTGTATTCACTATGGAAAATACCTGACATATTACAATTGTTGCAATAACATTCCAGCATATACATATAGTCATTTAGAGCACTTGAAAGTTTTTAGTGGCCACTGTAAGACACTGTGACAGAAAAACAAGTGTAATGTCTAATTAATCAGTCATTATTAATAATGAATAATTAACAGGTAAATCGATAGAAAAAAATAATCAAGTTTCCTGAAGCCTGGTTAACTTTATTTACATGGTAGATTTCATATACTCTTCATCTATTATAGTAGGTAATTATTGAATGTTACTAACTTCAACTTTAAATAGATACTATCATTTGAAACTAATTGCTATGAGTGCTACTGTGTAAAATTTAGGAATGAGCATGCATAATGTTAATCAAACATGCTTTCTGTGGTCAAACTTGTAAAATAGGTCCGTATTTTTTAGGAGAGAAACAAGAAATGCAAATTGTTTTTTTTTTTCCACAGAATCATTCAAAGTAGGGTAAACATGATCAATTAGGTTGTCTGGTAAAATTATTCCAAAAATTATCTTCAATTATGGATTTAAATGAACCAAGTGAAGTCAGGTTGTCCTCCACATACCTTACAGATGCACACCATGATTCCAACAATTCATACAGTTGATGGCCCATTCCTTGATTCCCAGTGAAACATTCTAGTCTCCCCTCTCATGGAAGTATTTTTATTTCATGACAAAATGTAAGTTTTCCGTATCAGATTGTAGGAAATCTGGTAACAAAAAAGGTAGAGTACATTCATATTAGTATATCTTACCCAGATATTATCTGCACACCACAACATTTGACTGATCATGTATCTCACACAACCCAAAATTTCTTCAGTTTATTAAATTTTGTTAAATTCAGCGATATTTCTATCACATGATGAGAGGCAGGCAGCATCATGCACTTGAATTACTCTGTAAGAATCTACCCTAGGCACTGCAGGGTTACCTCATAATTTTATTGTAAATTAATCTTTGCTATTAAAATAGCCTTTTTCAACATTCATCCAAGATTTGCCTTTTTCCATTTACATTGTAAGTGTTATGGTGTTTGGATAGTCTTTGTATTTAGCGTTCTCTCCAGTATCTACTCCTCAAATAGGTATGGAGAGCTAGTAAATACTATTTTAGTTATTCTATTACCAAGCAGCTATATTCCATTTGTAAGAGCTTTCCATCTGAAATAACACTTTCATATGCACAGCTGTTTATGCTTTTCCTCTTTGATCTTCCTTTGTTTGTTTATCACTTTGTCCTATTTTAGAGGACGTATTATACACTCCTTACTGCTGTAGAGAAAAAACAAAAAATTATCTCCAATTTCTATTACCCATTATTTAAGTCATGCTGAGTTATTTTGCTGCGAGATGTATTAACATAAATATCACAATTTGCCAATTTACAGATGTAGAGGTCTACAAAGTAGCCATATAAATAGCTAAGCTAACTTCAAATAGGCAACAGGACTCTTTGTAGTTAGAAGAAAGATGACTAAAAGGGAAAGCTCTCACCTAAAGATTTTGTGCTAAATCATTCTTACAGATAGTTATTCCTAGATATGCTCTTGTCTCTTGTCAAATTCAGAAAGTCTTCAAGAAATTTAACCCTGCGATAAAATCCAATGAGTAGGGTTTTTTTGTTCTATCAGTAGTCTACAACAAGTTGATATGTCACAATCGTGTCCTGAAGCAAGATGATTTTGAGAATTTACAAAGAAATTCATGGTTGCTGCAAAGGACAGTTGAAATTAACATATCCAAATAATGCTTTGTGTGGATATTTTAATACAATATCCACACAATCCTCCATCTAAATCCAGCATGAAATGTTTATTTATAGTAGCTACAAAATGCAGTATTTCCATATATCTTCTTTCTGATGTAATCTATAGACCACACTCTTCTCTTATTTTGCGTATCAATTTTTTCCCTAAGATTTCTAATAAAACCACCTTTCATGAATTCTCAGATTTGAAAGAAGTTACCACCATTCATCAATTATGATTTTAAAATAATATGAATGAGAAAAATTGTATTACAATAAATTTTAAAATGTAAAGATGTCCATAATACCAAAAGATGAAGTTTTAATGTATATTAAATAACTTTGCTCTCAGTATTATGTTAACAGATATACCGTAACTTCATTTGGCACTTTATAGTCATTGTCAACAAGAACTCATTTGCAGTCTTTCATCTACAGGAAGTTAAACAAGGTTGGATGAACAAAATAATATTTTTCCTGAAAATGTATCATCTATTTATCTGCCTACAAACATCATTCATTGTTTTATAAACAATACGAATGTTTCAAAAATCCAGTTAAGATCCTGAAGTGGAATATACCAATTTTTTCTGAAAAGAGAATATGTCAAAAAGAAAATGAGACTGTAAACTATTTGAACACGAACTAGAAAAAAAGTCACTTCTAAGACAGAGAAGAAACAAATTCATTGCATATAAGTTGAAACTATTTATCTTTCTTTTCTGGATCTAAATATCATCCATTCTTATTGTCTGATAAATAATATTTTTTTCTGTTTTTATATTTATCATAAGAGGTCTGGTAAAAAAAAAAAAGGAAAAATATTAAAGAATCTATAAAAAAAAAAAAGAACTTGTAAAATGAAAGTGAAATGAAGTGTTGACACCACCCAAAAAGGTGGGTGTTGTTCTGAAATTTTAATCAATTTAATGGGGTTTTGTTTGGTTGGTTTTTGTAAGAACAAAATAAAAACAAATTTGTACAAAAAAACCCCCACGATACCCAAATCAACCAGCCAAAAAATAAATCAAAAAATACACGGAAGAGAAGTGCTACATTCTGGCCAATTCTTTGACACTCCCTATCAAGAATCCCTATTATGAAAAGTTGGGGGGGGCGGAAGCAATTCCAGCTGCAAAGTTCCAAAAACAGCGTGTCTAAAAAAAACAGACTTTTTTTTAATCTAAAAAAACCCAACTTTTTTTTTTTTTTTTTTTTTTTTTTTTTACAGTGATTAGGGAACTTGAATATCATACTTTCTCAAGGAAAACCTTGAAAGATTAACTGATAGAGAAGGGTAACTTTGAAAAGTCACTTAGAAGTACCTGCAATGCTAACTTTAAGCTGGGCAATGATGGATCAGCAATGCCTAAACACTTGGGACTGAGCTCAGCACAATCTGTATTTTCTCATTCCCTGTCTCTCATTAGAACTAAAGAGAATTTCTATCTGACTCACCTGGATCTGAAATCAAATCAATTAGCATTTGTAAAGTACTCTGAGAACATCAGCCAATAAATTCCACAGAAAATAAAATACCCACATTAAAATTGTCAAACATTTCATGTATCTGGAAGTCTCTTTAGAAGTTAGTTAAATAGATTGAAAGAAAGAATCTATATGGTAAAAATGTCCAATCAAAATAAACAGACAGCCTTTGTTACACAGCATTACATAATTTTGGTTTACAGACATATTCTGTTGCAGCTGATAATAAGCCATGCAGTGTGAATGTGGATGTAAATGAAGTGCTAAATGATGAATTACACCACTCCGATTACACATCAGAAAAAACATCCTTTATCTAGATTGTTAGTGCCAAGAATATTACTTAATACAACAGGAAGGGTTGAAGGGAAATGGGGAAAAATGCAGGGCAAGTACAGCATTATTCAATAGCAAATGCAATGTGTAGACAGGGTATTCTTTTGTACCAGTGTGTCCGGAGTACACATTTGCATTACTCTCTAGGTTCTTTTAAGATATTTTTAGAGAAAATGTTTGATGAAACATTGTATTTGATTCATTCCATATTTTCTTTTGGATCATCAATAAAAACCTTTAAACCAGATGGAAAGAAGAGGTAACCAATACCATAGCCTCAAACTAAGTACTCAGACCCTGATCTAGTTAAACGCTTAAGCATATGTTTAGCTTTAAATATGTGTGTCCCATTTTGAGATTATTTTTGTGCTTAAAGTTAAGCATATATCCACATGCTTTGTTTATCAAAGCTGAACTGAGCCACATTCAGGCACAATGCACATGCAATACTTAGACCTCTAAAACACTTAGCATAGTCTTAACCAATTTTAGTTTAATTACTAGCTAAAAGCTTTCTCAATTCATTGACTTTCTGTATCTTCTTTGTTTCCAGCATGTTCCACATTATCAATCTACCTTTTAATCAGCTCTTCATTCATTATAAACATATATAACATTCCATGAAACATAAACGAACTGTTCTGGTTTCCTCTCCTAAATCAGCAGAAGTGTTTGTCCAAAGCCAGATGTTCTACACAAATGATTGCTCTTAGTCTCTAGTATCTCTAAAGCAGAGGGCCATGACAATGCACTTCTCCCACGTCTGGATTCTCTTTTTCTAAGTATTGTCACACGCTGGTCACTACTGATAGCTAGAGAAAGTCCTTAAAGATCTATTTCTATCTATCTTCTCTATTTCTTTAACTTTCACTGAAAGAAGACACCATGTATCATCCTGCAATAATTTCTGCTCTTTCAAGGAAAATATTCTATGTCGTATAACAGTTTTTGAATCTTCCTCAAATGAAGAGGACGTTGTCACTGTTCATGCATTTCTGAGCCAGATAATCTGTTCTAAGTATAAAAAAAACCACCATTCATTATATGAGAGAGCCAATGGACTAAAGTGTCACTCCTGCTTGCTCAAATTCTCGTAGTCCTTTCCTCTGGGATAATGCAGGTTTTCTGCACAGTATTATTTACACCTGAGCTTGCTCTTTGTCATGAGTATTGGGGAGAAGCCATAGCCATTAGAACAATGAGACATTGCGAGAAAAAGCGTCGAAGGGGTCAGGTACACCAGCTAAACCAGGGATACCTGTCCAGCTCTTTCAAAGGGCTTGCCTTGGTGCTACCACTTACCACTTTGAAAATAAAGCTTCAAATGCAACACAAAGCCAAACATAAGGTGGTATCGGCACCAGATCTACCAAGCTAACAGGAAGATCATGTAGTTAAAAAAATTGTTTAGTCACATAAACCACCAGGTACTAAATGGAACGCACACAGGGAGCAGATCTGGAGGAATAAGTGCTTTTGTTACTATGCCACATTTGAGAATAGACTACTTTTTAAACCATCTTATTGCTTTTGCTTTCCTTTCATCTGCGGCCCATAGCCAAGGCTTTTGAGGAACTCAAACCGGGAACGTGGCCAACTGCTACAAAGGTTGTTACATGGTTTCCGAATTATGTTCTTGGGTACGGCAGATGTTGTTTAAAATACTGCATGCAAAACACTAAAATAAGAATGACCAGTAAAGCAAGTAACTACAACACCACATTCCCCAGAATAGATTTTATCCATCATGTATGCTTGGCAGCTGGTCTCCGAGTGTTGGACTAAGTGAGAAAAGAGAAAGAGAAAAAAAAAAAAAAAAAGAAAAAGAAAAAAAGAACAGTTTAAAAAGAATCTGAACCTCTCTTAAAGGCCAAGATGGAAAAGTGCATTTCCTCAAGAAAATGCCAGGAACTATTCTTTTTACTGTCCCATGCTTTTCCAATTGCTCATTATTTAATTATAGTAATTTTATAGCATCTATTGTTACATTTCCTTACAGGCAGAAAGAGAACAGAAAGTCTTTATCTAAAATTGCATTTATTTTAAACTGAGAGAATCACAAAACAAGGAAGAACAAAACTAAAGACTTGAAGTGTTTAATGTACCATGAGCTGGATGAAAGCAGAAAATAATTCATTTCTTATTAAACTAGCTTTTTATAAATGTGAAAAATACACATAGTTTCTCCTACTTTAACTGAATCATTTATGCACTTGCCTAAAGGAGGTTTCTCCAAGATCTTCCTTCCTGCAGCCAATGCTCTTTACCCCAAGCTTTATGAAGGTTATGGTATCTGGAGGCAGTGTTGTGAGAATTATGTCCTCTGAGTTTCAACAGTTTGTACTGCTATCTAGGAATCAAAAATTTGCCCAACGTTTTACAGACAGAAATTTAATTGTCGGAGTAATTCTAGAGACATTATGTTAGACTGACAGGGACAATTAGACTCAAAGTACTTGTATATAATACTTCTGATGTAAACATACGTATACATAGTTCTCATGCAAACCTAGTATCCTATAACGATAAGGCAAAGCCTGAGAAATTGATTGCTCCATTTTCAGCAGAATTGTGCCTGGCTAAACATGGTCAACATACTTTTTATGTATCTAACAATTTGCCTGTCACCCAAACAACCTGCTTCCATTTCAAATTGTGCCTTGGAAATGAGTTCCCACATCCCCTAAGATAAAACAGGCAAAATCAGGGGAGAAACAGGGACAGTAAGTACTGAGGTTGAGTGATTTTTTTAACTTCTGGTCTGCAGATCCACGAGTTACTAAGAAAAAAAACCTCACTGCTCATAGCCTCCATCCATATCTGAAGTTCCTGCAAAAAGCAAGTGAGCTACAGAAAGAGAAGGAATTTTGCAGAAAGCTTCCCCTCATAATACTCTCTCGTGCAAATAACCTGCTCTGCTGATAACCTGCAGATCTTTTCACAGATAACCTGCAGGTTACAAGCAGGGAAACACAGTACTACTGAGTCATAGTCCCAGCCCCCACCTATCCCTAAATCTCTAACAGCTAATAAAAAAAAGGAAATTGCTAAAATGAAAAACAAAAGCATTCTTTCTCAAGGAAAATCTTGTTTCCACAGAAAAGAAAAACACTGGAGACTCTCTAGTGACATCTAGGCTGCACTACAGGTATATGTCATGATACCTCCTGGGGTTTGGTGGCTCAGGCCAAGACAGTCCATGTCTCTCCTTTAACAAAATTGCTTTGGATTCAACAGGGCTGGGAGGCAAACAAGATGTCCATCCAGACCTGAGTGTTGGGCATTATTCCCAAGTCCCACAGTTCAGACATAGTATTGGGAATCTACTAAATATTCTTTCATTGATATAGATTTTATCTGCTAAGTGTCTAGAGATGATAGCGCTGGGTATATGCACATCCGTTGTTACCAGGTATGGTAACAGGTATGCCATACCGGGTTTATACAGCCATAAAAGTATTTATTGGAATAGAAAGAAAAAAAGGATTTTCTTCCCATCTGTACAATTGCTAACATTTGTCATGTTGTTAACAATGAACAATGTAGGAAGATAACCTTGAAATCAACAATGAGTATTTGGCTCCCTTGAAGGCAGAGACATTTCAGTCTTTTTCCTTCTTCTCCTCCTTCTTCAGAGTGTTTTGGCAAATTGCACATTCCCTGCTGTAACGTCTGCTGTCATCTCTTTTCCCTTGAACTTACATGCCAAACAGGCCATTGTAGTTCTGATGTACTATACTCTGCTATAGGATTGAGGTAATGTGCCTCATGAAGGGATAATGAAATTATTTCTTCCTGTTCAGCTCAATAATTTTGCTCTTTTTTTCACTCTAATATTGTCTTTGCTCAACCTTGTCTTCCCTGTACACCATGTACTCTGTAATGCTGATATCTGAACAGCCTGGAAAATTATAGTGCAAAAACATGATGATCAGCCTGGGACAAAAGAGAGCAATTTCAGTCAACCTCTACAGCTTAGGCAGTATGGCTCCAGAATACTTTCAAGTTTGCAAGGGCGGGAGAAGGCCTTCACATCACTTGAGTTGTATGGATAAAAAACAGAGAAAGGTTTATCTAAGCCCAGTGTCAAGCCTCGATGCTCCAAGAACATTTTGCACATTACTAAACCATGCACATGTAAAGAGGCCTTGCAGAGATTGCCTGTGTTTGTAGAAATAGTCCCTAGAAAAAGATGTGAAAAAGCAAAACAGAAATAGGAGTCAGAATTACAGAATAGTTGAAGTCAGAAGGGATCTCTGAATATTTTCTAGTCTGGTCCCCATGCTCAAAGCAGGGTCATCTACAGCAGGTTACCGAGGACTGTGTGTGGTTTATTTTTAATATCCCACAGATGGAGACTCTGAGCAATATGTTGCAGTGTCTGACCACCCTCATAAAAAAAAAAAAAAAAAAAAAAAAAAAAAAAAAAGAAGAAGAAGGTTTTTTGTTGTGTTTAAATAGAATTTAGGGTATTTCATTTGCTTCAAAATCTGGCTTCATATTTTTTACACCTTTCCATCAGCTATTTGTACACTTTGATAAGATCTGCCTGAGTCTTCTCCAGGCTGAACAGTTGCAGCTCTCTCAGCTTCTCTTCATATGCTCCAGATGCTTCATCATCTTTGTGGTCCTACACTGAACTTGCTCCAGTAAGTCCATGCCTGTCTTGTCCTGGGGAGCCCAGAACTGCAGCCAGCACTCCAGATATGTCTGTGCAGAACAGAGGCGAAAGATTATCTGCTTTGACCTGCTTCCCTCATGTAGCCCAGGGTGTTGCAAGAGCACATTGTTGGCTCACACTCACGTTCTTGTCCACCAGAACCTCAGGGTTCTGCAAACTTGCTTCCAGATATATATACCTCAGCCTATCCTGGTGCATGAAGTTATTCCTCTCCCAATACAGGACTTAACATTTTCCTTGGTTGAACTTCATGAGATTCCTGTCAGTATGTTTCTCAAGCGTGTCCATGCTCTCTGAACAGCAGCACACCTAGCTGGGTACATCAAACACTCCTTCTGGTTTTATATCATCTGCAAATTTGTGGATGATGCACTCTGTCGCATCGTCCAGGTCATTAATGAAGATGTTCAATAGTATTGGCCCCAGTATCAGCCCCATGGGCACACCGCTGGTGACTGGCCCCATCTGGATGTTGTGCCACTGATCACAACCTTTGAGTCTGGCACATCAGGCCAGTAGTCTTCACTGTACCTCACTGTCCTCCTATCCAGTCGTGCTACATCAGTTTGTTTATGAGGATCTTCTGGAAGATGGTGTCAAAAGTCTTACTAAAGTTAAGATGAGCAACATCCACTGCTGTCCCCTCATTCTCCAAGCCACTTATCTCATTGTAGAAAGCTATTAGATTAGTTAGATGTGAAAAGTTAGTTAAGAGATCATGCACTCATTTGTATGTGTGTGTGATGTTCATATATGTGCATATTAAAATACATATATTGAGACATAAAAAGGTGCAGAAAATAATAAAAACACAAGTTAATGATATGTACCTCATTTTAAAAAATCACAGTTCTGAGGGAAGGATGAGGACAGGGTACTCAGGAAATTTTCGCCTCTGCCCAAGCTATATGTGACAGGCAGGCACCATTCCAAGCACAGGCTGCCAATGAAGATTTCCACAAAGTCACAGTTATAACGCAGTAATCAATATGATCATGATTTTGAGCACTGACACAGAACAAAATGTCTTTGAATCCAGGAAAAAGCATCTTTTCACCTCTTCAGAGAAGCACAGCTGATGTTACAGCATGAACTTTCTCCTGAAGCAGAGACACCAGTCCATGGGTGGTTTCTCCCATGGAAGGGAACCTCACTTTCTCAACAGCAGACAGCATTATAGCTCCAGCGCAGCTAGTTTGATCTTTTTATTTGTTGGTGGAACTAAACAACTGGATTCTAACTCAAAGCCCCCCCCGCCAAGGTAATGGTGTTGTGGTCTTAAGAAGATTTACAGATGCAGAAGTTACTTTCTCAAAAAATGGAATTTAATATCAAAATGAGGTAAAAAGAGACAAAGATGGAAGGAAGGAAGGAAGGAAGGAAGGAAGGAAGGAAAAGAAAGAAAGAAGAGAGAAAGAGAGAAAGAGAGAAAGAGAGAAAGAGAGAAAGAAAGAAAGAAAGAAAGAAAGAAAGAAAGAAAGAAAAAGAAAGAAAGAAAGAAAGAAAGAAAACTAAATTTTATCTACTTAAAGCCATTCCAAATTGAGTCAGTTGGAACCTTACAGCATGAAATAAATATCCCTGTACATAGTTTCAAACACCATCATTTTTAGTTCTACAGAGTAATTTCTGGAAGTCTCTCTGACACATTCATAATTTGAAATATATCTACTTATAGTATATGTGTTGTATAACAGTAGAAGATGAAAATGAAAGGGTTAAGTAGAGAGTATTGTGTTCCACAAGCAGATGCAGAATAAAGGGGGGAAGTGTGGAAGGAGGTGCAGAAAGACAAGTCTGTGTCTGTCAAAACACGAGACTCAGAAATGATTAGAGTCCAAATTACAAGTCTGTCTGTCATGAAGCATGATAGATTTAAAATACAAGAGAAGGCAAATGACAGTTAAAGAACAAGCTGGAAAAACTTTTGCCAAGAATGAAAAATCACAGAAAAGTAGCCTGACACAGCCAATCAAATTAAGAGAGTTCATCTCGGTGGAAAATTGCTTATTGTAAATGAAGGTAAATAACTATCTAGATGAGAAATAGACAATGGAACTTAATGAACACTCTGAACATCACTGTTTACTGTATGAATCATTATCACTGAATCCATAGCCAACTAGACTGGAAGGAAGTTCAGAAATTATCCGAAATATTCTGTCCACCTGGACAGAAATTTATTTGACACAACATAGTTCATTCACACCTGTGAAGGACATATCCTGTTAATGCTCCTGAATATATCATAATTGGCTAGCATTCTTTAAATATAGTGACATATGGGATAGATATTTTAAAAGATGGGATATCCTAGAAGTTAATTTGCAGTGTGACTGGAAAGGACTCTCACTTCATATCCATCTTTTATATATGGTCTGCCTTATAAACACTCAGCTTGTTTTTTATCCAGGTTTCAGGTTATGATGTAAAATAATATTGGCTTGCAAATAAGTTTGTGGAACAAATACAGAAAAATGAGGCTGAATGTCAATATTCCATTTCCAATTTAGATGTGCCAAACTGTCAGAATATTTGTTATTTTTCTTAAAACCCCAGCTGCTAAAATCAAGAGAAAGTAGAATAATTTAAACTTCTGTTTAAAGAGATGTTTTAGACACCTTAGAGGATGAGTAGCCTGAAATTGTGAAATAAGCAATGCAAATTACACAGAAACCAGAAAGGAAAGACAAAAAAATGCAACATTCATTAAAAAACAAAACAAAACACCCCCCACCCCCCCAAAAAAAAAACCCCACAAACCCTACCCAGATAAAACCAACCTTGAATGATCTTTAGGGCAAACTCATTAGTTTTTGAACCTTGCTTATCAATTTGGCAACAGTTCACATCTGGGGCACTTCAGTAATCTGGGGAAGATCAGATGGAAATTATTGTATTGAATTTTAAAGAAATATGAGCTATCTCATAAATTTGAATGTGTCCCAGTTCAGATTCTAAATTTAGAGGTTTCTAGATCCAAGATTTTGCTCTGCACTCACCGCTAATTTGTCTTGGTGTATAAATAGGACTGAGTGTGAGAGTGGGGGGGACAAGGAAGCAAACTCAATACTGTCACTGTGTTCACTGACAAGTTTTCTATCAGCTGTTTCATTCAGCAGCCAACAACAACATTTTGTACATAGAGATTGCTGTGAAGAAGTAGCAAAGTTATTCCTCTGGGAACATGATGACCCAGCTTTTAGGCAGTCTGTCTAAGTCTACTTTTTTTGCCCTCCCCCGCCTTATTGTGACTGGGTATCTAACTTTAACCAAAAAGGATGTGTTTCCATTCTACCTGAACCATCTATAGCACTGAATATTCTTTAGAGACACAGCTTCCAGTAGTTATAAGACCTTGTTGAGTCTCATCTATCCTTGTAGTTGACTAATCAGTAGATAATGATATTTGCTGAGGTTGTATCATCCAGTAAGCAATAAGTTTCAAATTTGCCCTTATCTAAAGAAAGCTGAATAAGCTAGGCTGTTTTTGCACTTAATGAAAACTAGAGCGATCCAGGAGATGATCTATACGTGTTGATTAATAATGGCCTTCCACTGCCCCTGAAAATAGTCCTCTAAAGCACTGGAAGAGCTAGTATCTGTAGCAGATGTCTTTTAAAGTTATACCAATAGTTATCGTATATTTACACACAGTATAAAATGAAACAATTGTGCCTGGAATGGCTTCATCTTGCCAATCTCTAACACCTTGCACATAAGGAAATCCTTTAACAATGGAATGAAGTCCAAACTAAACAGAGCAGAATTGTTTTGAAGGATGGGTCATTTCCTACTTCTGGCTCTTTACTGTTGATTATTTAAGCACTCATTTCACTTTATAAATGGAAACTGAATCACAGTTTACCGCTGGAAAATTATTGGAGATCAGAATTCATTTGAGTCACAGACATGGCTATTTCCTCTCTGAACAGGAAGACTATGCTCAAATGGTCCTTTCGGGAGCTCTGAATGATAAAAAACCTGTTTCTAGCCTCTTTCAAAAAGATCTGTGTAGTGTTTTCATATTTCACTTAGAAAAAAAGAAGTCAGGATGTCCCTCTCCAAACATGGATGTTAGAGCAGGAAAAAGGAAAGGTGAATATACATTTTTCTACTTGTCTAGACAGCATAAAGTCTGTTTGCAAACCTGGAATGAGACAAGCCCTCTAGCTTCTCACTTCCCTCTTTATAACTTATTCATCTTTATTTATTTTCATATATATACAAAAGAAGACTGGAAAAGGCAGGTTCATGGGTGTAGACACATGTGACAGTATTTTTGCAACCATTTATTATAATAGACAATTCCTTTCAGCTCATTTAAAAATGCTAACAACTTCCAGATAGAAGCTAAACAATAAAAAAGACCCCAAAACAACCAAACACCACAAAACCACCTTTTCCCTCTTGCTTCTTTAAGAGCCGGAAAAAGTAGATGGATTTCACTGTTTGTCTAAAAAAGCAGGTGCAGGATATTTGTGATAAGTTCTGAAGTCCAGAGAGCGTAGAGGGAGATTTTGAGTCATCCAAAGCTGGTAGTCTCAGTGAGTCCGAGAGCAGAGGCAGCAGAGTTAGATTGGGGAAGCCTAGGGAAAACTGTGGCTGCTGATGGGGTGGACAAGGCAGACACCAGCCATTTCACTAGCAGGGCTGTAGCTCAGACCATTCAAACCACAGCCATGACAGTATCATATGCACAGAGAAGTTGTTTTCTGTCGAATGAGGAGCTGGATCAAATACCAACTTTGTGTCCTAGATGTCTACAGTTGTCTAGACTCCTTCATTATCAGTGGAGAAAGATAGGTCCTTCCTATAGCACAGTTTAGTTCTTCTTCAATTAGATGTCCTTAACAGGTCAGCTGAATCACTTTTTAAAAATACCTTTTTTTTTTTTTCTACACAGGGGGCACAGGCTGACTGGCTTAGACATAAACATCCACACTGAAGACTTCTGAAGTTTTTGACTACTTTAATGCCAAACATTTGTCACAGTGCTCCAGATATCCTTTCATAAGTACTGGATAGGGTAAAGTGCTCACTCAAGTACTTTTCTTCAAAGTTACTTTCTAGTCAGCTGGTTCCCAGCCTCTACTATTGCATGGGGTTACTCTATCTCAGATGCAAGACTTCGGAGTTATCTTGGTTGAACTTCATGAGGTTCATGTCATCCCATTTCTCCAGCTTCTGAGGTCCCCCTGAATTGCAGCTCTACTCTCCAGATTACTGACTGCTCTTCCCATATCACTGATCTTGTCGAGAGTACACTCTGTCCCACCACCAATAAAGTACTGGTCTCAATATTGACCCCCTGAGGAAACTGGCTGCCACTTCAACTTCATGGCACTGATCAAAATCCTTTGAGACTGCTCATCCAGGTAATTTTCTGTGAACTCACAAGTCCAAATACCCTGACTGTACCTTAACCCTCTTAGCCATGATAAGAACCTGTTGCTCTCCCCTCATCTACTGAGCCACCTGTCTCATTAGAGAAGCCAATTACACTGGTCACGCATGATTTGTAAATTCATGCTGGCTGTTCCCAGTTCTCTTGTCTCTCTCATGCCCACACATGGCTCCCAGGAGGATATGTTTCATCATCTCCCCTGACCAGCTTCAGCCCTGGGCATTGGGCACCTTCCTGGGGATGGGGATGGACTGGGATGCAGGCCCATGGGTGGGCCTGGCTTGGCAGGGACCATGGCTGGACATAGCTGGACTGTGAAGAGCTGGAGACCAGCCCTGCTTCAGTGTTGCTGGGGCAGAGGCTGGTGGCCCCAGGGACTGACATGGTGTCTTGGGCTGTGGGCAGCTGGGGGGAGCCCTGGGGAGGATGGTGGTACCCTCAGGACCATGACAAAAGGAAGGATGAGAGGTACAGAATCATAGAATAGAACCATAGAATGGTTAGAGTTGGAAGGGACCTTAAAAATCATCAAGTTCCAACCTCCCTGCCATGGGCAGGGACACCTCCACTAGAGCAGGTTGCTCAAAGCCCCATCCAGCCAGGCCTCAAACGCTTCCAGGGATGGGGCATCCACAACTTCTCTGGGCAGCCTGTGCCAGTGTCTCACCACCCTCACAGTAAAGAATTTCTTCCTAATATTTAATCTAAGTCTCCTCTCTTTCAGTTTGAACCCATTACCCCTCGTCCTATCCCTCCACTCCCTGGTAAACAGTCCCTCCCCATCTCTCCTGTAGGCCGCCTTCAGGTACTGGAAGGCTGCTAAAAGGTCTCCCCAGAGCCTTCTCTTCTCCAGGCTGAACAACCCCAAGTCTCTCAGCCTGTCTTCATAGGAGAGGTGCTCCATCCCTCTGATCATCTTCGTGGCCCTCCGCTGGACCCATTTCAACAAGTCCATGTCATTCCTGTTTTGAAGACACCAGAGCTGGACACAGTATTCCAGGTGGGGTCTTACGAGAGCAGAGTAGAGGAGCAGAATTACCTCTCTCGACCTGCTGGCCATACTTCTCTTGATGCAGCCCAGGATGCAGTTGGCTTTCTGGGCCGCCAGCATGCATTGTCAGCTCATGTTGAGCTTCTTGTCCACCAACATCTCCAACACCTTCTCCTTGGGGCTGCTCTCAATCCATTCTCCTCCCAACCTGTATTTGTGCCTGGGATTGCCATGACCCAGGTGCAGGACCTTGCACTTGGCCTGGTTGAACTTCATGAGGTTTGCACATGCCCATCTCTCAAGCCTGTCCAGGTCCCTCTGGATGGCATCCTTTCCCTCCAGCGTGTCATCCATGCCACACAGCTTGGTGTCATCGGCAAATTTGCTAAGGGTGCACTCACTCTAACCATCCATGTCTCTGACAGATGTTAAACAACACTGGTTCCAGGACTGACCCCTGAGGAATGCCACTCGTCACAAACTTCCACTTGGACTGTACAGGCTCCAAGATTTGGAGGTAAAGTCATGACCAGGAGAGGAAATGCTAGCTATATAAGATAACAGAAAGGGAGAGAATGAGAATCATCTTTTTGAGTACTATTCAAGTGTCCTGGTCTGCCCAAAACCACAACATCAGGAGAGCAGGTTGGGCATACTTTGCAGACCAAAGTAATTTCTGTACTGGGACTGAGATTTAGAAAATCATGGAGGTCATGATGCTCTTCTGCCCATGGTGCTCATTTGTATCTGCTAAGCCACTCTGACGTGGAGGACTTGGCCACTCACCTGGTCCTGCTGCAACTGATCCCTCCACAGCCTGAGTGGACAGAGAGGAGTCACAGAGAGAGCTGCATGCTTCCCACCTGCCCCCCAAACAGCTGTCCACATCACCATCATGCTTTCCACACGTGCACACACCTCAGGAACTTAAGCAAAGAAAATTATCATTCTAGTTTCTACATATTTTTTTTTTCATTCACCACTTGTGATACTGTTCTGCAGAGCAGGTATAACGAAGCCTCTGTTAACAGTTTCCACAACATTTTTCTGACAAGCACCTTGAACTAGGCACCCTAGACAGCTGTTTACTTAATTTGTCCTTGTGATCCATTTTCTGACCTTTCCGCTTCCAAGAAAGTTTATTTTGTATGGCCAGTAGAATTCACCGCTTGATATAGAACTAATGTTTTTGATGTAGAAGGTATCAGAAAAATGCAAGAATAAGTAAGCAAATGTCTATGCCTCCCATGCCCTAAAGATAAGGCAAGAAATATAGTTAGGAAAAAAATGATCTTTAAATAGAATGATGAATTCTCTAAAGGGACCATTGTGCCTATCCATAAAATATAGAATTAGACAAGGAAATCTGCTATTGTCAACACAAATTTGATTCTTGGCATTACTGTACTGGGGTTTTGCTCAGATAGAGTTAAATTTCTACATTGTAGCTTGTATGGTGTTATGGTTTGGAGTTGTGACCAAAACAGTGTTGATAATTCACCAGTTTTAGTTATTGCTAAACAGTGTTTACACAGTCAAGGTCTTTTCTGCTTCTCACACCACTCCACCAGCAGGTGGGCTGGGGGTGCAGAAGAAGCTGGGAGAGGACACAGCCAGGACAGCTGATCCCAGCTGACCAAAGGGGTATTCCATACCATGTGACGTCATGTTCAGTATATAAAGGTGCGGAAGAAGAGGAAGGGAGAACATTCAGAGTGATGGCGTTTGTCTTCCTAAGTAACTGTTACATGTGATGGAGCCCTGCTTTCCTGGAGATGGCTGAACCCTGGCCTGCCAAGGGGAAGTAGTGAATGAATTCCTTGTTTTGCTTTGCTTGCGTGCATGGCTTTTGCTCTACCTATTGAACTGTCTTTATCTCAACCCAGAATTTTTCTCCCTTTTACCCTTCCGATTCCGTTCCCCATCCCCACTGATGGGGGAGTGAGTGAGCGGCTGTGTGGGGTTGAGCTGCCTACTGGGGTTAAATCATGACAATTACTAATATCCTGTATTTCCATACCTTCAGCACAGTGCTCAGAGATCCCAGGTGACATGGGATACTTGTTATAACATGTGCAGAAGCACTTTTATCATCTCGTCCTTCCACACCTCCAGTTTAGGAATTTGTTGTCAAATATCAAGGGGATTAGTTTCAAACGTCAAAAGCAGATGTGGGGTTATGAGCAAAGCTTTTTTTCAATTTTAAAAAAAAAAAAAAAGAGAAATATATAAACCTGCATTTCAGACACCTTAAATAAAGAAAAGTGAATCATTTCAAACAATCCCCGTTTTGCAAAACTATTTAATATTCTAGACTGCTGGTCTGCAGGCGTCCAAGTGGAATGCTAATTATCCACTTTCTTCCCCAGCTAAAAGCTTCACAGAGGCTGACAGAAGGAAAGGCACTAGACTGTTGAACAACAATACCGTGCTTTCAGTGGGAAAGACAACTATAAAATGTTTCCTGCAGCCTAATTCTTCTAGCATCAGCTGATCCTTTACTAGTCCCTACTTGACACCAATTAATCTCTCCTCTACAGCTCACTATTCCCCAGGGCCTTAGCTGATATTCCTTTACTTTATGCTGAGTTAAAATGGAGGTTGGGAAGAACACATTCAGTCTTGAACACAGCAGAGTGATACATTTAAATTCTTCCTAATCTGATGAGGTGTCTTTCATTCCAGTCTTTCATTGCCCAGCAAAAGTATTTCTGAGATTGTTAGTTCTCTGGGATGTCTTCATCATCGTTTCCTTAAAACAAGTGATGTCCCAACTAAAAAGCAGAGGGAAGCTCACCTCTTACTGTCCCCCAAGCCAAAGAGACATTGAGGTAATGTACTGCATAGTTTTTAATGTGCCTTCCCAATTTACTGCCTCTAAATTTAATTATTTGTTGATGCACAGAGCATAGTTCTGTTCTTCATAACATTATTGAGGATTACCTCAAAATGAGGAAGAATATTTAGGCAAGATTTCTGGAAGGCCAAAATATTAGGCAAGGTTTGTCAGGAGAGATATTATCACTTGATACATTTGGAAAACAATCAAAATTTGGACTTTTCATACCAGTAATATACATGCATGAAAGGTTTTCTTATTCTCTAGCAAAACATGTTAAATCTTTTGACAATTTCACTTCACTTCATTTGGACCATGGTATTCAAAATAGATTTATTATTATTGAACAGCTATCAATATCAATATCCTGCAAGAACACTTTTATTTTATATACTGATGCCCTCGGATAGCATCCAGGTTAACATAAATGACATAATATAACCTATTTGTAATGATTTTTTTGCTATAAAACACAGGGTTCTTATAGACATTAAGTATAGATCAGGCCTTAAATTTACATTCTAACCACTTGTTACTAAACTTCTTATTCAGTGCTTTTGGCGACCAGCCTACATGTAAACTAAGTCGATGGTAATAGCTCAAAACTGTCTGTAACCTCTGGGAAGACAAATTATGGTAACTCTTCCTTTAGATGACAGGTACCCAAGATGGACGCCAAGCCAGTACATGCACCTACTGTCAATGTTTTCTCTGTCTGGAAATGTAAGTATTTATTTGAACTGAACCCTGTTATGTCAGTGTCACTGCCAAGTACTGAGGCTTCAAGAGTTGCAGTGATCAGATCTAACTGCTCATATTCTCTGAAATGAGGAGGTCAGGCTTCTGTCTCCCTTTCTCCTCTTCTGCCTGGTCTTGGCCACGCACTCCATTTTGGTGCCAGTTCTGAGCTGAGTTATAACTCACCAACCTACAAAAAGAACCCCAAACAACCTACCAAAAAAACCCCAATCCATAAAAAGAGGACTAATTTTCTATTGGACTATGACACTGAACTGTCTACAGAAGAGTTCAGAAAGTGTCTTGACCAATACAAAGATGGACATACAGTTTTGATTCCTGGAGCTGAGAAGGGCAGGAAATATCTGAGAGGGAGAAGTGAGTGACAGCCCTGCCCTTTTGGAAAGTACATTCCATTAGGGCCACACAAGTGTTCATGAAAACACTGGCTGAGGTTGCACAGGGAACACTGGTTCTTCCCAAAGGTTCAGTTAAGCCATTCTCTAAAGTCCAGTGTCTCTCTTTATGTTTGATTTATGTTTTCTTCTAAATTTGCATCTCTTCTGAAAATTCTGAGCCCAGGAGATGGGGTTGGGAGTGATCGTGGCACATCCTCCTCATCTCCCCCTTCTCACCTTTGCACAGCTCATTTCAATCTGGAGCATTGAGTGTCTTCACTATTCTCTTCTGAATCTGTCTGATCTCTCTAGTTCTATCAACTGAGTTCATTCCTAAGTACAACAGAAAGGTCCAATGACCAAACTTTTTAAATGATTTTGCTATACCCAGTCCACAATGGAATATTTGGAACAATGTCTTCTATAGGGCTCCTCCCACCAATGGGCCCACTTTCTTTCAGGTTTTTACACTTTTACTCCCAAGTGGCTTTTCCTCATTTGCACCAATTCAGTTCTGCTGATTCTGAAAAATAAAAATATTATTTACACTTCATTCGTATGTGCTCAGTATGGAGAATTGGAACAACAGCTGAGAAACTGTGTTTTGTTTCGTGGCCAATATGGCACGTGTAAAACTTGGAGCAGCAGCTGAAAGGCTGTGTTTTTAGTTTTAGGAACAATTTGACATCTTTTAGCAAATTTTTTGGGCAGCAATTCAGAAGACACTGATTCTTCCCCCACCCAAGACACCAATCTGGTATCTTTCCATCTAAGATTTTTAACACCTTTTGTCTGTGGGAATCAATAAACAAAGTCTGAAAATAATTTTCTCTGTGAAAATAAACTATTATGGAGATTTCTGATATCATTTTTTGGCTAATGTATGACTTTAAAATCCAGGCTTTTCGTCTTCCCTTGCCTATGTTATGCTACATTTATTATATTTTTTTTTTTAAATGTAATTACTTTTTCTTTTCATAGAATCATAGGATAGTTTGGGTCAGAAGGGACCTTTAAAGGTCATCTAGTTCAACACCACCGCAATGAGCAAGGACATCTTCAACTAGATCAGGTTGCTCAGAGTGCCACCCAACCTGACCTTAAACGTTTTCAGGGATGGGGCATCTACCACCTCTCTGGGAAACCTGCAACAATGTTTCACCACCCTCATTGAAAAAATGTCTTCCTTCTATCTGGTGTGAATCTACCCTCTTTTAGATTGAAGCCATTACCCCTTGTCCTATCACGACAGGCCCTGCTAAGAATTTTTTGAAGTATGAATCTTAGAATGGATATGTTCCATCCATATTTCTAAGTGAATAATTAGCAAAATTTTATTACAGAATTTGAAATGTGATTTCTGAGGCTATTGGAAATTTTTATTATAAGCCTCAGATATTTTTCATATGCCTGATCCCTTTAATGTAGATTTTTATAAAACTGTTATTCGTGAAAGATGTCAAACAACAAAGTTGTAACAGGAGTTCACTGTACATCTAAAGCTAATGCCTCTCATGATAGTCCTCTGCATATTTTTTTATCTCCTTTTATCTCCTAGCCATGTTTAGGAGATTGAAAATATTTCAGTTTCCATATCTGGAAATGGAGGGAAGGGATGCCATCCAGAGGGACCTGGACAGGCTTGAGAGATGGGCATGTGCAAACCTCATGAAGTTCAACCAGGCCAAGTGCATGGTCCTGCACCTGGGACGTGGCAATCCCAGGCACAAATACAGGTTGGGAGGAGAATGGATTGAGAGCAGCCCCAAGGAGAAGGTGTTGGAGATGTTGGTGGACAAGAAGCTCAACATGAGCTGGCAATGCATGCTGGCAGCCCAGAAAGCCAACTGCATCCTGGGCTGCATCAAGAGAAGTATGGCCAGCAGGTCGCGGAAGGTGATTCTACCCCTCTACTCTGCTCTCGTAAGACCCCACCTGGAGTACTGTGTCCAGCTTTGGAGTCCTCAACACAGGAAGGACATGGACCTGTTGGAACGGGTCCAGCGGAGGGCCACGAAGATGATCAGAGGGATGGAGCACCTCTCCTATGAAGACAGGCTGAGAGACTTGGGGTTGTTCAGCCTGGAGAAGAGAAGGCTCTGGGGAGACCTTTTAGCAGCCTTCCAATATCTGAAGGGAGCCTACAGGAGAGCTGGAGAGGGACGCTTTGTCAGGAAATGTAGTGACAGGACAAGGGGTAACGGTTTTAAATTGGAAGTGGGGAGATTTAGATTAGATATTAGGAGGAAATTCTTTACAGTGAGGGTGGTGAAGCACTGGAACAGGTTGTCCAGGGAAGTTGTGGATGCCCCATCCCTGGAAGTGTTCAAGGCCAGGCTGAATGGGGCTTTGAGCAACCTGCTCTAGTGGAGGTGTCCCTGCCCATGGCAGGGGAGTTGGAACTTGATGATCTTTAAGGTCCCTTCCAACTCTAACCATTCTATGATTCTATGATCTAAAAGGCTTTGTCCATCACAGAATCTAATTCTAGGGTAAGATATATAACACAGACTGCCACTTATTAGGGACAGGGCTGACAATAACTTTAATTTTATGTGGCTGTCAAACAGTGCTTTATATCCCAGTAATAGCATATTATTTTATTTAATGTAGTCTAGACTAAAACATAAATGGGAAGATGGCAGTATGCAGGTAGGATATGAAATCTTTTGCTTCCCCATTTAAATCCACTGAGAACTATGAGATTCATATAAGGAGACAGATTATCTTATACTGAAATTAGTAGTGTCTTTGATGTGCTGCGGTTTTTCAGCACTAGCTATTTGGGGGGCACATTGCTGAACTGGGTACATAACTTGCCTGGCAGCAGTATTTCCCGTGTCCCAGTACAGTCATTCCTATACGCTTGCAATGTATGCAAAGCGGAAGAGTAACATTAACAGTTCTCTTTGACTGTATTGATTTCATTTGCACTACTGTTCTGCAGAAAGATTCAAATGTTCTTATCCACTCTTCTGGGGGGTGAAGCAAAAAAGTAAATTTTTTTCCTAGGCTGACAAAGGGGGAGAACAATAGAATCAAAAGGCAATCCTGCACTTGAGCAAAGAGACTACACTTTCCCTTGATACTCAAAACTCACAGTGAATAAAAAGCTCAGCTCACCTGAACTCTGGAACTGAGCCTGTGTATATTATTACTTTAATATCTTTACCTGGATGAATACCCACAGAATACTGTTCTATTGGGTCAGATCCTTTAGCATGGCCAAAAAGATCCCTATGTATGCCAGGGAGCAGCAGAGCAGCAGCGGGATGAGCCTAGATTGGAAGATGGTGCCACTGCACATTGAATGCTGGTTGTTAACAGCTCCTGACATGTGGCAGGAGCACAGTTCATAAAACCGCAGCCTGAAGGAGGAGGTGCTGGGGGACTGAAGGCCCTGTGATTAGAGGTCCTCTACTTTTCCACAGTGGGACAATCTGCCTGAAGCTTGTTATACTGCTGCTAGGATCACAGACTTCCAATGACATAATACTAAACATCCACTTTGCATGGAAAGACTTCTTTCCAGTAATTCCTTTCTTGAGTATCATGAATTTTCACCAGGATTTCTGCTTAGGGTCATTCCTGGATTAGGCAAAGTTATTCATAGGGACTGCATGAGTATCTTTTTACAGACTTTTATTCCTTTACAATTTGACTTAAAAATCCTTTCCTCAGTTTATAACTACAATACTTTTCCAATGTGAGTTCCATTCAGTCCTCAAACTTGTACATCAGAGCGCTAGATCATAATTATGCACTTTGTTTCTTCTTTAGTTACTGTTTTCCTTCTTTGTATTGCTTCACTTGAACAATTTCATGCATAAAGATCATGGCATTGGCCTGTGCCATCATTCAATTCGTAAAAGAAAACTAAAAAAATCAATGAAAAAGGAATCCATAAGCAAAATCACACCAATTATGAATAAAGTAATTTAACCTGACAAAGACTTTTCAGTTGCCCAGACAACTTTCATATGCCTTGTCTCACACTATATACATGTTTTTCTGTGTAAAACAGGAGGGCGAGAGAGAAGAACAAATATATAATCTTATATTGCATAAAAGGAGAGGCAGTCAAAAGTATGTGCATGGTTAATTAAGGACTCTTCTCAGAAACAGGGTTAGTCTCATGAAGCTTCCAAATTGTTTTATTTTGGTCTTCAGCTCTTTGCATCCTATCGCTTGTTAGACAGGCTGGTGCAGGCAGATTGTTGTGACCTGTAGTACTTGTCACACTAAGTCACTCAGCTAAATCATGCATACAATTAAATACAGAATACAGTTTTACCACTTATGAGATTTGTCATTCTTTGCATGTGGTTATTTTCTTTCCTTCTTATTGCTTATGCATATGGGCAATCTGCACATTTGGTCCTGGATTTCTAGGAGGAACTGATAAAAAGAGACTTACAGATCTTCTATTGTCAAATCTCAGTAGTCAATATTTAAACCCTCAACTTTAACCCAAAATCATTGCCTGATTTTCAGATATACTACTTTCTGCAGCCAATAAGGTTGTATTCTGACAGGTTTTAAGAGTTAGATGTGTTCTAGCAGTTGGTAGCTGTTGATTTTGCCCCTGCAGCTGACCAGTTTTAAGTCAGTTGACTCTAATCCGATGGACTTCTATTAAAAGAAATGAGGGATCATTGCTCTGCATACAGGAAATTCTGTTCCTTTTTAAATTTTTTTTGTTGGAGGGGGATGCAAACAACTCTTGTCCTTGTGCAAAATGCTGGAATAAAGCCTATATAGTGTTTACATCATAATTACAGCCTGTTTGGAGGATATAAATTGGATGGCCTATTGAAAAGGAATAGATTCACCATAACAAGAAAACATTTAAGATCTGACTCCTCAGGTAAATCTTTGTATCTGCCCCACTACTTGGAATGTCACACAGCAATTCTTAGGGGGAGCTGTAATGTGTGCTGACATATCAGCTACAATTTTTTAAATCTTTACACAATAGCAGATACTATTTTGCTCCTGACTTGCTGAAATTACTTATGAGGAGTCACAGCTCTCACCATGTGGAGACTCCCTTTCTCATCCGTGTTCAGAATCTGAAAATCTCTAAATGAAATCTGTTATATTCGAAAGTTGTTCTCACAAATGTCTTTTCTTTTAGCTACATTTCCCCATTAAGCAGTGTCAGAGCACAAGCACAGATACTGGGACTCAGTCATTTGTATTTTCCTTATTGCTAGAATAGTCCCTCACATAGTTTTGGTCAGCTGGAACTCTTCCAAATTATTCCCAGGCACAGTTTGGAATTACCACATGGTAAGGATCAGTCCTGATAAGTGTTTTGGAGGAAGCTACCCTGCTCTAAAAGCAAGGAGAGTTCAACAGTATGGACATGACCAGACTATGCCAGCTGGCCTCAGTCCAGAGAATGGGCCCTAGGACTGTTTAGTTGACTACTTTTAGTAGATGTAGTTTCTGGGTCTCATATATATAACTATATATATATATATATATCTCAAATACATGGCCATTCTTGTAAAATGGCTAGAAGACCAGTTGAATAGACTGTAAATATTCTATTAAGAAAGTGGTAAAGCATTAAAATTAAGTACTTAATGCAGGATACCAAAAGTATATTTTGGACTAGCTTTCAGTTATCAGTATGTCTTATTCTGCATTGTTGCTCTCTGTTCTGTTTAATTGAATATCCCAAGTAAAAAGTGACAAAAAGAAAAGGAAATTTAATCCAGAATGAGAATTCTGCCGGCAAACTGTATTCACTTCAATATAACCTTTTTGTTAAAGGTGAGTTGCTTTCATTTTTGAAAGAAAGGTCAAATACATCTTCCTGGAGAAAAAGGCCATTCCACTGTCTCTAATGAATGACAATAACACACTGCAGGAAGAGGTTAGGCTATTGTTATATTCATTTAGTTCCTACATTCATTGTGACCCCACTGTGATTATACAAAATGCTTTATCACATGTAAAGGCATAATTTCCTCAGTCCAAGACAGCTGAACAGAGTGTCATTAGCAAGTACAACCATAACATAAGAGGCTCTCAATGTGGCATCCTTTATAGATTTTAGATACTTCATTATGTGAAAAGGCATACCCACATACGGTGTTGAATTTTGGCCTTATGAAATAAGAATACCCCTTGATAATGTGATAAATGCATAAGATACAGGAAAAAAAAGAGAAAACCTCTCAATATAGTTTATTTCTTCTACTTCATAGAAGAAGAAACAGGGCATATGCAGGTCACAGTCTTTTTCCCCTTTGTAAGTTAAACAGAGCCTGAATTTTCTAGCAGTGTTGAATAAATTCTAGTGTTTCTGGTATGTTTCCCGAGCAAACTCTTGTGAAGCAGTAAACACTATGGAAGCCCAGAGTTCATTATATCTCTGACAATGTCTAAGTTTTCCATGCTCACTTTGAGGTAGCTATCAAGATCTATTTTCAAGATAAATTATTTAATTTCCTCCCCTAAATCTTTTTTCCAGGCGAGATACACTAGCTGCTTTGAAAAGGGAGTTCTTTTTTTCTTTTTTCCCAGAGAGCTTTCACTTCAACAGATCAGCCACTGACATCTCAGGTTAAGCTATCTCAGCATAATCACTGATACTACAGGGTTTGCAGGAAGTGAAATGAGCTTTGTGAAGGTTTCAGGTCAAATATTAATCTACCTGACAGTAGCATGTCTGGAAAGTTTCATCTTCAGCATTCCAATGATGCTTAAATCCTTCCCACCTGCTGGGACGGCACCAATTCCCAAATTATAAGATAATTTTGAACTTAAAATTTGCATTTAAAAGTCTATTTGAAGAAGGGATTTTATCTGCTTCCTGTAACTTCGTATACTTAGTAGTGAGCAAAGGCTGGAAACTGACTTATTTATTCTTTTTGACTGTTTCTTAGTTTGCTTTTTTCTGCTTCAAAGAAAAACCAGGTCTCAGACACAAACTTCTAAAGTTGATAAAAGATATCATCTCTCTATTCTGTGGCTGGGAATGGATAATGCTCATTTAATCTATGTACATGGCATTTTTCTTCACTGGTGTAAAAAAATGCAACAGTACTTATATTGTTCCATAAAGCAGTTCCTCTTCAACAAAAAATCAGGCAGAATTAAGAATATTAATATTGTGTTGCATAACAGATCCACTGTGTCAAAGAAGTAAAAGATTTCTGCCATAGAAAGCTTCCCATGCAACACTTTAAGAACTTTACCTGCTTTACTTCTGGAAAATTCAAAGCAAGAGTAATAAAAACAATAATAAAAAAAATTTACTCATTACTTTAGCACAAAAAAGATAGGGTATGGTTAGCTCACAAAGCTGAAACATGTTATGGGAAATAGAAAAGATAATTTTCTTAAGAACACAGAAATCCAGAACAGATGGAGCACTGGTGAATACAATATCAGCCATTTCAATAGTGGTTGAAACAAGGACCAGCTAACAACTTGTTCCTACAAGCATATGCTCCATGCTCACAGGTGTATGTGCAGTCCTGTGTATATCTCTTTCAGTTCATTTTCAATATTGTCTTGTCATTCTATAAAACCAAGCAAAAACATGTCTCCAGAATGTCAGCCAGGTTAAGTTTTAAAAACTGTGAAATCAATATCTAAGAAGGTCTTAGCTTAATTTGATACATTTGCAAAATTAAATTTATAATTATTTATTATTTAATTCATTCTACAACCTTTGAAAAACCACAGCTGTACTGTATACAAATCCTTAATTGTTCTTCATAATTCCCAAACTTCCTCTCATTTACATAGTACAACCTGATAAGTTATTTGATGATCATCACATAACATGTTGTTATTGACAAAAGAGCTAATCTGGTCTACAATACCCATTTTATGTTAATGTAGATCTGTCCATTTCAGGAGACTTACAAAATTCATTTATGAGTGAGGCTCTACATCTCTTTCGTCTTCATTGATTTGGAGATATCAACTAATACTCTCTTGTTTTAAACACTTACATATATAAACCTATATATTATTAATATGCCAGTTTAGTACATATGTCAGTTAAGTCATGTGCCAGGGCAGCTTATTCTACCCTTAAAACAAGGAGAGAATTAATTGTGGAATAGTCCATGATCACCTTGAATACGTCCAAGATGTTTATCATCTCCAACAACATCATTACCCAGTATTATAAAACTATCTTTAAGGCATTATTTTGGAGGAATTTAGGAGACTATTCATAAGAACAGTTTGGGAAAACTATGCCTGTTTAGATGACTGAGAGATCCTAAATGTGTACAGTAAGAGTTGTCTCCACTACCCTTAAACATAAAACAGAGACATCTACACCTGATCTAGTTCTTCTCTTTGAGCTTGTCATTGGAAGGGTGTAAGGGTATGACTCATCTGGTCTACTTTAAAGTCTAGTTTATGCTGAGATTAAACACAATAAGTGTGCCAATTTCTTCCCAGTGACTACTAAAGGAGTAAGGATGATCAGCTGAGACATAAACATCTACATCCCAGGTAACTAAAACTAGCTGCTATGTCTCCCACACTAGAGATCTCAACAAATACCCTTGCAGTTAAGCAATAAAAAGAACCGTTTTCAAGATATGTCTCAAACGAGGAAACAAACCTTCTGTATGGCATAATACTTGAAGTTATAATGGCAGAACACAACACAGATGTTAGAAGAATTGGAGGTGGACAAAACTGGATTGGCTGAAAGAGGAAAAAATAGTGGTTAAAACTTTTGGGAAAAAATGAGATTTGTAACATGGTTTCTCAAGGTCTCATTCTGTGCTTAATTTTATTTATTATCTATAAAAATAATTTGTGTGCGTGACTAATAGACTAACTGGGCCTCCCTATGAAAACCACAGATTTTTGTACTAAGCAGTTCTTCATGACACAGCAAGGAGGAAATCTGTGTCACACGGGTCAGCTCAGTTATCTAAGTCACCTTCATCACTGACAGCACATTGGTAACCTGGATTGCCTCAGGCATATGAGTAAGGGACAGCCCCTAATGTCCATCCATCACCTCTGTTGTTTCTGTCAGTCACCTCAGAAGACCCAGAGAAGAACAAGGTGGGATGCAATTTTATCACCAAAAGTTATGTTCTAAAAAGAATTCTTATATAAAATAAATTTTCATCAGCTTGAAATAGCAGAAGGGAAAAGAGACCTGAATATCCTTATTCAATCAAGTAGTGTCACGTGACTATAAGAAGGCAAAAATAATCCTAGCGCGCTTCAGGCAAAGTGATAGAAATAGAGATGTGTTGATGCCATTATATAAGGCGCTAGAAAATTCTCTTCTGGAATACTGGATCCAGTCCATGTTCAAGAACTGTGAATTTAAACTAGAACTAACTTGGAGAATAACCTTTATACATATCTGTAAAATTAAAGTGAAGATAATATATATGAAAAATCATAAATATCTGTAAGAACATATGGTGAAAACCATCAGGGAAAAAAAGAGATATTAAGCTGAAATATGCTGTTGGCAAAGTAATAAAATGGTGCAAAATGGTCATGAATACTTTTAAACTGGAAGTTAGGAGATTTCTAATATTAGGAACAGCTTACAAGCAGAAACAAATCTTAGTGCATTTCATAATGAGTCTTACAGCATTTATAAACAGTTTCAGTTGCCTATAACAACAAGGAACAGGCTTTAATACCCACTAAGTTTTTCCAGCCTTATGCCCAAAGACACAGAAGGCTTCAGCAAAAGAAATTCCACTTGTTCATGTAAGTGGGAAGCTTTCAGAAAACTTTTATAACTATGAACACTGGTAACAGGTTTACTTTCATTATATTAAATGCATGCATTCATTGAACATTGTTATTCTGAAAATCTGTTAATATACTTTAGCATTATTTTTCATTGTAACATTTTCATTTATAATTGGATTATAGTGGACTTGGATGTCGGGTGCAGCTTCTTCATACTTACATTTCACCATAATACCAAAGAGAAGGGTGAGATGCTTAGGTTGGTTTTCTTTGTTTGCTTTTTGGCTTGTCTCATATTTCTATTTGTGGAAATGCAGTTTTATTCACTGGATGATAATGTTCCATTTTTGTTCTGAGAAAGGACTTCTTTAAAGTTAAGAGACTACATTGCAAGTTTTAAACATCTGCAGTATGTCATATAATTGATTCTATGTGTTTTGTTTAAGATAATTTGTGTCAACATTGTTTTGCTTATTTATGCTTAATGAGGATTGAAGTTACTTTTTATAAAAATGAATAAACTCAGGAAACGCATGTCATTTATTACAGTAGAAACCATTTTAAGATTATCTTTTAACAAACAATCAGTTCAATAAAACCTAAGTAAAGGTTCTTTCATTGCTACTGTCAGTCAGTTTGTTTTCCAGGTCTGGTTACAGGTGTTAAGAGTAATAGCCATGAAGTATTATTAATAATTTCAATAGCAATGAGGTTAATATAATAATAACAACAATAAAAACAGTAATTAGTTGTATGTATTAGCACAGTCTCATTTGCATCACTGCCTCCTACACTGATTTTCTCTTCTTTTTTTTTTCCAGTTATTTTCCAAATTAAGTCTATAGATGCAGGTGGCTTGAGGCCACAGAAACTAAGTGGTGAACAAGCTGAAATCTGTGGAAGAAATACAAATTTCATTTATATTCATCTCATTGAGGACAGGGTCCTAAATAAATAACAAAATTGCCTTAGTAGTGATCTAGAAGACTGGGCTAGCAGTATGGCTGGAGACGGAAGGTAGCACTAACTAAAATTGGGATTTTAGTAAGCGGTGGTGCTTACTGCTGTGTTTGAGCAGTAAAACTGCACAAGCAACATCTGCTTTCTCAGATAACTCCTATCATCCTTTCTCTGAAAGAATAAAGTGTATTGAAAATTTAAAAGCTGTGGAAAAGGCAAGAAGATATTAGGTCACTTGGCCCAAATCCCAGATTAAGTTAACTACTGCCTCTAGAAGACAACCCTGAATTCCCAGCTCTCAAAGTGCCACGCCAGCTGCTGGGAAGCACCGTTTCCTTACACAAAGTTTATTTAAAGGAAAGCAAGCAAGAAAAAGTACCCAAGACTCCAAATTCCAGACAGAAAAGCTTTACTTTGTCTTGTAAACCTGAGGAAATGTGTGCTGCATTTTTGTGTATTTCAGGTCTAATTCTAGTTTTTATGTACTGAAGGCTGTAATACTTTACTGGTGTTTGATTTTTACTGAAGCAAAAAGTGCCCACCACTGGAAAAGGATGAGCACTTTTTTCATTACAGGATACCAAGTTATTTTGTCCCAGTGTGCTGAAGTGTACATAAAAGCGGCAAGCAGTCATTAGGAGTGTGTACAGATGTGCATGGCTCAAACAGGTATGCCCATAAAAAAGGTGGCCATATACTAGCCCACATCCAGGTGGTCGTTACTGCCCCTTTTGCAGAAGTTATTACCCCCGCTTTGATTTGCTTGCAGAGGTGCTCACACAAGCACTTTGTGCGTTCTAAAGTAAAGGGTTGTGAGCTGAATTATTTTGGATAATGGGTCTTGGCAAATCCAGCTCATTAGGATTTAGGCAGAACAGGCACCACCCACATACAAGCAGCAACTGTATCCAGACCAGAAAGAAATAACCTGGTGGTTGTCTCCAGGGGATACATCTAAACAATTCAGTGTCACAGAGTTTAATTCTTCACTAAATCTGAATGACTAATTTAGAAATTACAGAGAGGATGAGGCCTAGAGGAGACCTTGACCAGCTAGCTCTTCCCTCCCTGTGCTAAAAGAGAAGGTCAGATATTTCTATGTCATTCCTGACCGGTTCTTGTCCAACTTGTTTTTCAATAACCTCCAGTGACGGAAACTTCACAACCTGCTCAGGCAATGCATTCCAGTGCTGCACTAACCTTTCTGTTAGGAGGTTTTTCCTGTCATCTGATCTAATCTCCCCTGAGCTAATTAGAAACCCTTGTTGTAATCACAATAGATTATTCAGTTGGTCCACATCCCTCTTGAACTGTACACAAAATCAGACATTAGTACTCCAGCTGACACCTTACTAGTGCCAAATACAGCAAATATTTCAGCTGAATTAGAGATAACAGTCCTATTTACTTTTTTCAGAAAAGCATAACATTCTTGACTCATGTCCAGCTTGTGAACCACAGTAACTCTCAGATCTTTTTGTTTAGCCAGACATTTTTCAGTTTGTACTCGCAGAGAAGAATTTCGTGTGTGTCCTTGTAGAACTGCATCTTTTTGCAGTATGTGGATTTTGAAAGGCCCTGATCAGCTTGATCTAATGTTACAGTTAGCCCTGCAACGAGGCAGAGGATTGACAGGTGACCTCCTTAAACCCCTTTCAACTTGAATAATTCCATGATTCTCTTATTTTCTGAGATAACTGTGAATTTGAATTCTCTTCTACAGTATGCTTAAAGCTTTCTCAGCTTGTGTTGTTTACAACTTTAATAAAATTACTTTATTCTTTTCTTCTGATTATCACAAAAACTTTGCATGATTTCTAATCGAGGACAGACCCTTTAGTCCCAAACTGAATATATTCTTCCAGATTCACTATGAATCACTGTTAAAACACTCATTGTGTGATAACTGCCATGTAATAGTAGCTTCACCACTTTCCCCATTCAGCATGAGTTAGACATAACTGTAAGAATTCTGAAACCCTCCCAATGACACCATATGTTCAGCAGTGGCTTCATCTTCAGGATACATCTGTGCGCTCCTCAGGCTTTTACCCTCTCCCAGTAGGTCTAACTGAAATATTATCTGAGTCCAGCTCTTTCACCCTGGTTCCTACAGATAGATGATGACTTCTCATCTATTTAGTGTTATTATTGTCACTATCACAAATTCCTATATGGATAGCAGCAACATGAAGTAGTAGCCACAGAGACACGAGCCTCAGCAAGCTTTCCACACCATCTTGGGTTTAGAGTGCTGGCAGGGATGTCAAGTCCGGTAACCACATGGTTCACTTCAACTCTTCCAGGACTCAACTACTAAATAATTTTGTCTTTCATTTCCTCTTTGAAGCTTTGGACTGCATCTCGTGAATTCTTGGTCCTTCACTACTGAAATTATTCTTCACTGACTCTCAGGACAGCACGCTGATACCAGATTGCAGCAAGACAATTCATGGGGCTAAACCTTCTGCCTTAAACAGAGACCATCAGGCTCTAAAGAGCACCCAGCTGTAGTCAGTGTCAAAAACTCCTTTCCTCTTTTCTTTTCGATGTCCTATAGCTTCCTAGGGAACCATGCTTCTTCTAATTAGATCTGACAGTCAGCAACTGCATTATATCAATCCAGACTGGTGTACTACACCTCATGGTCGCTAAACCTCGTTGCAGAAACAATGAATGGAGTCTTGCAGCTTTAAACAGTAGTCTGTTTTTTTCATGACCTGGCTGCTACCAATTCATGAAAGCTCACCAGTTTCTAGGTTTCACACCAAAATGATGGCCTTGGGCCTCAAAGCGGATCAGTTCTTTTCTCCATCTACCCCAGCAGCAGAATTCTAGGAAGAAGAATTCACAGAATAAAGACATCTCCAGTTTTTCTGGGAGATGAAGAGTTCAGAACATGTCACAAAATATCACTTCTTAAGAGCTTTTGCTTGATATTCAGAAAAATTCCTCATTCATTAATTTTCCCTCACCCAAAAGTCCATTTCTCCAGTTTGGACATGGTCTCTAAAAACTTCAGTAATGATTTCACTATTGATATTTGTTTAATTGCCAAAGCAATGGAAATCAACTCAGCTATATGGATGCATAGATATATAGTTGGTTATTTAGACCAGCACAAAGGCAGAAATATAGAGTATCATGAGAGGAAAAAGAATGGAGAGGAAAAATGATGAAGAGCTTTGTTACTGTGAGTAATCCAGCCCAAAGCTTTCGCAGGCAAAGTGAGAGAAGCAAAAATAGTTTTTAACTGTGCCAGTGTGGCTTGCAGCCACTGCTTAGGTGGCATCCTAGATATGCATGATACTGGTCTGAGAGAAGAAGTATCAAAGATGTCTTTCACAGAATCAAAGTGGCTGAATAGGTACCTACTTGTACATGCGGTTTCTTTTTTTGAAGGACTGATGGCTGTTCAAGCAGCACGTAGCATTCAAGGAACACTGTTAATTTCTGTTTCTGCCATCAAAAAAAGCCAAAACATCCCCTTGAAATGTCTCCTGACAAGGAAAATCCACTTCCATCCTTACAGCATTCTCATTAGCTATCTTAATCTGGAAAAGATCATGTGATGGTACAGATGGTACAAATGACTTTACATATGACATGAGATTGTCTTCACTGAGGTTTGCTTAAGAAGAATTCATAGATTATGATCTTCAAAAACATTTGAATCTTTTTGGAATTACATAAGTACCTGTTATTTCCTCACAGTATAATTTGGGACATTTTGAGCCAAGTGTTCTCAAGAAGATTTGCAAAAGCTGGTCTAAAACTTGGTAATATTCAACTGTGTGTGCATGGAGAAAAACAATGTGTTTATTTGCTATTGGGGAAAAAAAAAAAAAAAAGGAAAACTGTTGGCATTAGAAGGAAAGGTCTTTAATTCTTGTTATCCCTCCCTTCCTAAATCCTGGTATCAGCCAAACCTGTGTGTGCTTTTATCTAAGCTGAGTGACCACATTGTAAACCTAACCTCGTCAACATGCTGTAAATGGTTTGAATTAATTAATTTCCTCTGGAAATCTGTTGTATCCTGTATCCTGCTTTAACCCCCTATGAAGAAGGCCCAACATGGAAGTATCAGTTAGCACCATAAGCACAGTTCAGTGACAACTTACTTTGTTGTTAATGAAAAATGGTTACTGTTCCATGCGGAAGCCTATTGATGTTAATATGTCCAATGCTCTTGTGGGCTAACATCTGGTCTGTGTTAGATGTTAATTCTAATTCTCAGTCAATATTTTTGGACACTGCTACTGTTGGCAATTTATTGATATTACCTGTGTGTTCTGCAAAGCTTTGTTTTGATGTATGTAAAGCACATTTATTTTGTAGTAATTCATTAGTATTAGTATTAATTCCACTTATTTCATCATGTTGGTAGGGTCTGTAAAGACCCACATCATTAATACCTACTTTCTTGCTTAAGCCCCGCTTGATTCTCTTAAATGTTCCCATTTGAAGCACACCGTTGCTGTTTATACGTATGTTCAGGACTCAACTCTGCCAAGATGTGATAACAGAAGTACATAAAAAGACTTCCTCATGCCCCCCAAAAACATTATGAAACTAAGACTCAGTGGTCCACATGAGAGGAGAAAGAGGAATAGAGAGAGAAGAAATATCCACACTGTCAAAGTTTAAGTACTTGCCTGTAATGTCTGCATTTGGAAGGTAGTTCCACTAACAGCTCATTGTTGCTGATTCTCCTGTCTTCTTCCTGCCATGGCAGATTTTGGATATTAAATAATTAAATAATTTTCCTGTTTATTAGATGGCAAGGAAGGAGCTGCCGTCAACCAGACATCTGTAAATAAAACTATATTGGAATCCATGCCAGTGATATTACAAATGATAAAAAGTTAATAAGAATGTTCCAATATTTCAAAGAATAGTAAACTTGATTGATAAAACAAAAAAACTGTTTAAGAAGGGTCCAGAGTGAAGAGCCCGTTAGAGCAAATGGGACCATTTGATAGATAAACCAATGAGGGAAGACAGAACTTAGGTTAGGAGCAATTCAGCTGGAATAATTTTCCACCTGGACAACTGGAATTGAGTGGACAAAGGAGAAGAGACAGGAAGGCGCAGACAGTCATCTCATCTGCGCAGACAAGAGAAGGCAGAGAATGGGAGCAAAAGTCAGGAGGTGGTGGGACAGAGAAAATTAAGACTGAACAAGGAGTTAAAAAAGGAGTTAGATGAGGGGCAAGGTAAGAGACTAGACTGGGAGCGGAGGAAGGAATAGAACCTGTCTTGAATCCTACGCAGGGTTGGAAACCAGGTGAGAGAAGACTTTGGGACTGGGTTGAAGTTAAGTGGAGAGTTTGTGAATAGAAAATGAGAATGGATGTGTGCTTAACCCGTGGAAATGACTGGACTGAAGGGATCCAAAAGAGGTTCACTAGGGAGAAGCAATTCATACTCACAGCTCAAATACAAAGACAGAACTGGTACTAGGAACCTGGTGCCACTGAGAAGAGGGTAAAGGTGGGGAGAAAAAATAGAATGGCCTTAGTAAAAAGCCTTAATTGTCAGTTTCCTAATTTTAGAGTGCATCTTTGCATCTTTAGCATTTTAATGTGGGGGTGATGGGGGTGAGGTTTGCACTGTAAATGTAGTTCATTAGAATGGGGGCTATGGTTTGCAACACATTGTTAAGCAATGAGGAGATCTTAAACATCCTCTTTTATAAAGAATCCTTGGTTGCTATGGAGGCAGTTTCAAAAGTCCTTTGTTAGAATATGTGTTTTCTGCTAATAAAAAAAGACGTCACACATTTTTGGCTCAAAGATGATAACCCAGAAAGAAAGAAAAAAAAAAAAAATCACTGAAGAGGTGGGGAATTAGAAAGTCAGGCAAAAGCATGCTGCCCATGGGGAAAAGATCATCTGTAACTGAGGAAAGGGAAGACAGGTAGGAAACAAAGAGTCTACATTTCAAGAATATTTTGCACTTTTTACTGGTTATCTATTTGCAGAATTAGAACAACCTACATAGGGAGGGGAAGGGCATGCCTGCTCTTGCAGCTAGAAAATCAGACCTATGCAAACCAAACACAAACTGAAAGCTTCAGAATAATCCATCTATCTGTTCCAGCAGGCATCTTTTTTACACTGCTCAGAAAGGTGTCTGAGCAGTTTTCAAGGGAAGAGAAACAAGCAGTTCATCCCAAGGTCTTTCTCTTTTCTTATTCCCCAGTAGCAAGGGACTGTGTTTAGCATTAGTCTGCAGTTGTGGCTTAAATAAAAGGAGAGATGAAGGTGTGGGATTGTTTCTTTAATTTTTTTAAAATTAGTTAGAAACCCCTAGTCATGGGATCACCAGTGAAAAATCTTCCTTAGTGGTTTTATGCTGGATAAGCTGCATTGCTTCTGGGGAGCGCTGCTATCACAGAAGGCCCTGCATAGTGAGCATTGAGTTGGAGAGTCTATTGCTGAAGACCAGTTATGCTGGAACGGGGACAGTCTAGGCGTATTCACCAAGTCAGCCAAGGCAGATTTGAACCCACCATACTTCTGTTAGTGTTACAGCCCCATTGTGTGTCTGCATCTGAGGCTTGGGAGGAGGGGCACGTACTGCTGCGAATAGGGCCCATGTGGGTGGACTGGGGCTGGAGAGCATATGTGAAAAGCAGATGTGGTGTGTGTTCCTGAGCAGAGCGGAGTGTGACAGCAGGGGCTTGGGAAAGAAGTCTCTGTAATGACTGTGTTAAGATATTTTAATAAAGAAGTTACCTAGTGTAAATAAATCCATATGTTTTGTAATCCATAGTCCCATTCTGCTTCAGCATCTGGCAATGCGGGGATTTAGCAGTGATAGAATTAATGGTATAGCTTCCTATTATATTTAATGGGGGGTGGAAAACAATTAATGACTTATTTTAAATGACAGTTTCAAGAATAACCTTCATTAAGGAAGGTTCACAATTAAAGGAGATTATGCTTGTTAAAAGCCAGAAAGAATTACACTAACCAACAAGAGCAACTTGGAGGAGGGAACCATATGCACAAGCAGTTTGTCGTTGTGTATGTATTATAACTAGGAAAGCTCAAAACTTGTTATAGAAGTGATTTGGAGAAGAAGGGAAATATTTTGACAAAATCTTGATTTCTGTGTAAAAAGTAGCCAATTTATCTTTTTTTTACCTTTTGCCAATCTTTTCGTACTCTCTTAATTCCTTCTCCCACAACCAAGAAGTGACTTTCTCTTAAAAAAAAGGTTTTGTGGAAGGATGTGGAACAGTTATTGGGTTTTTTTTTTTACTAGAAAATACTAACAAAAAGTGTTTCTAATTTGCTTGTTTTAGTAGGGAACTTTTTCAGAAGAAATAAATAACCGGCTATATCTTCAGTCTTTGTGGACATACTGGGTCAAGTAGCTTGTATACAGGCTTCATGTTTGCCTCTAGTTCATACCCTGTAAAATACTGACCTTTTATTTCAAGAAAACAAGGCACAGCTTCTAGGTGAGCACTGTCAAACTATTGTTTAATTTTTTAAAGTATATTGTTCTTTAAAACACAGACTGAAGAGACCACTGGAGAGAAAACTGGAACTTACCCCTCTTAAATCATTAGGAATCTGTCCATGAATATTCAAATATGCACTTTTTCGCCAACTTTTTTCTTTGTTTGGAATTGCATTCACTACTGTTTATTGTTTTCTTAAGGTTGACTATGTCTTAGATTATGTGAGATACCTCTTAACTACTACTGAGAATGTTTTGAAAGCGTGCAAGTTCTTAAGAGTTATGAGTTGCAACAGTACTTTAACGCACTCAAGGAATCCTGTGACTCTTCTTCAAAAGGGATGGTACACTGCCAAGGTGATTTAAATAATGTTGTCCAGAAAGCTGTTTATCATTTCTGTAGCTGTCTGAATGTCCTTGCCGATAAGTGTATTCTGTAATTTTCAGTCAGTTTGTTCCCAATTTCACACATCTGTTGCATTGCTAGGGGAAAAAAAAATTCCTACAAATTTAATAAAAAATGAAAATATGAAATGTGACCATTTATTTATAGCTTGCTTACCACCACTACAATAATAATTCCCATGTGTGTTCTGGGGAATTACAGTTGCCAATGGGGCACAACGTCGCCCAGCTATTTCCTACTCCTGTTTTTTTCCCTTCAGGAAAAGGAGTGTCAGCACTTTCCTCTCCCTACTGGCTGGTTTGTTGGAGGGTGGGGTTAGCAAAATGATAAAAGGGAGTGAAAAGTTACCTTGTTTTTAAAGTTTCGCTGCCAGTAGCTAGCCCTAGGGGAGACAGAAGTTAGAGCTTTGGCCATGTACGAGATCCCTGGATTTAAAGAAAAGTGCTTGTTCCTCACTCAGCCAGGTACCCCAGAGGCTTCAGTGGATACAAAACAAATGTGCTACATGCTGCTACAAATCTTTACATTCATGCTAGTTTGAATTTTGCCAGCAAAAAAATGCAGTCCTACGAGATTTCTAAAAAAAATTAGTGATTTCTGTTGCAGTGTACAGGGCTAGGGGTGGAGGGCTAGGCTCCCCTCCTCTCTCTGCCCTGGTGCAGACAGCAGGATGATGGTGCCAAAGGCTCAGCACAGCTCTCCCATGCTCCACGTTGGCCGGTGTGGACTGGAGAGCCTGAGGGCACCCAGGAGCAGCTGCCAGATGGATCTGAGCAGCATAGGCTCCTTAATGGCCACTGCCATGTTGGGAGATTAGTGTGGCAGAATGCTGCCATATGCCTCCCTGCCCCGACAAATCCCCTTCACTCACTGACACACATATACAAACCCTTTTCCCAAGCAATCCACCGAGCAGGAAAGCACCTGCCTTTAGGTTGGCTCCCCTCATGAGTCTGGGGCTATCTGGTGTTTTGCTGTATGCACTGGAGTCTGAAAACAGATTGGCTCACTATCACTTTTATACTCTCCTATTTCCATACTTCCGGGCTCTGCTGATCCCCTGCTTTGGCTTCAGAGATAGTGATGAGGGATGTGAGGACACATTGACCTTCTCCCAAGATGCAGAAGATTGGCCAGAGCTAGGTAGGTTGCTCTTGTGTCCCTGGAACATTGCATTCTCTCCAGTGGTTAAGTTGTATGGGAAAATTTGAGTAGCTTGCTTACACACTCAGATCACCAGATTTGGCTGGGTATTTCATTCCCTGGGTCATATTAGCAAGAACATTTGTGTGCTTGTTTTTTACCTGTCTGCAGAATGGCTCATGATTTCTTCTCTAGGATCAACTAGAGGGCTTAATAAGTCCCAGCACCTTCTCAGGTGGTGGCAGTCTCTACTCAGTCTCGACTTTCTGTGCCATTTTATCATTGCAGCTTTTACTCTCAAACTACAAATCTTCAGCATCTGTCATAGGGTGCTGGGGAGGGGTTCACAGAGCCATACAGAGTAAGACATCTCTAACTAAGCCATCTCATGCATGGTTTCCTATAGTTGTTAAGGTCTGAGCTTGCTGACATAGATAGTCCCTTCCAACCCTAGTGCAATAAAAATAGAAAAACAGGGCCAAAATTTGAAATATTAGTGATATCATTTAAGTCTTGTGGTACAGTATATAGAGAAACAACAAACCATACATTTGTTAATGGATTTTAAGACACCCACCCCTCAAACAGGATTCATCTCACCTGTGACTTCAGTTGCCCTGAAGTCATAATTATCTTGTTCATCACTGATGACAGATGAAGCAAAAAAGTGGCCATGCTCTTGGTTTAGTTGTCTCGGTAAGGTGCTTGCATCCACATCTTTCTGCTTGCTAGTTCTGCCAGGCTTCTAAGGAGGAGCCGTTCCCTCTTTCCAAGAAGCTGGCAAATACACCAATACAAAGTCTATCCCTGCTAGGCAGAGCTAAGTCATGTTCCTCAGTCATGGTTGCTGGAGTAATACTAAAATTTCTATTTCTTTTTATGTGAACATATTTATGTAAAGAGAGCCAAAAGACACTTTTTACTGCTTCTTTATCTCGCTGCAATAGGAAAAAGGAGACATGTCAAATTTGCTCCTTCTGTGCTTCTGGTGCTTCTGCACAAATGTATTTTCCTATAACATTTTTACTGTTATGCCCTAGGGAGGAGTGTTAGCAGAATCCAAATATTTAGATGTTTATTATCCCCTGCACATGTATTTTCCATTAGCATCAATGGAATTTAAGCATGTACATAGGGAAAGGAAAACAAACAGTTAATGATCTAAGTGAGAGAAAGGGAAACACAGGGCCCCCAGAAAACAAGTTAGCTGTAGAGGGGAGGAAAATTATTTTCCTGAATTAATTATCCATAACAGCAATGGAAAAGACCTGATGGACTTGGATCATCTCTCTCTGCCCTCTGCAGGAAAGGAATTGTATACATTTTTGCCTCTGTACATAATCTACTCTTGGAGGCCTTTAGCGACAGTGAATCAAATGCCTTCAGAACCTTATCATCGGCAACTAATGACTGCCAAGAAATGTTTTCCTGATGGGCAACTTTACCAGAAAGAGAACTGCTTCTTCAGCTCAGAATATACATGGAGAGTTATTTGTGCATTTATCTGTCACAGAGAGAAAGCAAAGAGGTAGTACTAAGTGATCATAGAATCATAGACTATCTCAAGTTGGAAGGGACCCATAAGGATCATTGAGATACTCCCAGGAGGAGAATTACTACTCTGCAGGTCAGCCTATTTCAAAATGGCCAGAATGAAGAACTTTGGAGCACTGCAAAAACCACAGCTTTGGTTTAATTTATGTCCCTGTGAAAACAAATACAAAAATAAACAAGTCAGACTCATAATGAAAGAAAGTATGTTGCAAAGTGTGTTATCTCCAAACATCCCGAATAAGCAAAGAAATACTGTGGATGAGTACTGAGTCACAATGAGTAGACAATCAAATGTGAGATACTGAAACTTCAGAGAGGTGTTCTGGTCATTTCCACAGGCAGAAAATTGGGTGACAGAACAACACAGAAGCATTTTTTCCTTCCATGCTGGTCCTTCTAACATTTCATATGGTGATTCCTGAGGTCTCATTTAAACCGGTGACAAGTAGACGCACTTGAGCAACCAGAGCACTGCCACTGCTGGTGCCCATGCCTCCCCCAGTACCACATTACAGATGTTATCAGTGTAACCAAGCAGCCAAAGGGCACCAACGTACAGCTTTGGGAAGCTGGATGCTCTGACACAGACTGTAGCCTCTCAAATGAACGTGGAAAAGACACTGCCTAGCACAGAACACATGAAAATATGTGTTCATCTATTCATTGTGAAGACGTTTCAGATGAATTAACTATTCTGTCCAGTGACAGGCATTTCCACAAAAGTGGAGGTGGAGGATGCATCTGTATCACTATATCCTCCTTTGGGAAAGGTTGTTTCTTCTAGACAGGCTGCTTTCTTTGCTTCAAAAGTGGTTAGTCAGGAACATATTCTGAGCTGTGGTAAAATCCAAGACAAGTTTTCCGTACTGTAAATTTAGCTTAGCTCATACAACCTTGGAAGTTTGCTGCATTCATTAAATTAAAAGTAAAAATGTTAGGGGAACTTAGATGAAATAGGTAACTGGATCATTTCTGGAGTAGTCACTGACCTATATACTCAGAGGAATAAGAGAGCTTTGATGTCAGGTGAGGAACAGAGCAGTGCATTTGACTGTCTAAGCTTAGAAGGACAGAGAAAGCTGGGGGAGAGCCTTGGTGGATTAATACCATTAGGGATATTCATGATGTGATAGTGACACTTATTAAAGGGTGAAAACTAATGCTTTACTTTGGAAATATAATTTTCCCTGATATTTTAACAGCTATATCTCAGGGATGATCATTATCCTTTATTCACTTCTTAATTTCATTATTATTTTTCCACAACGGAACCTACTGAGGTTTCCATATTATATTTCTCAATTGTTATTGGAGGAATGAAGCAGAATACATTCATTCAGAACAAATGAGAACTGATAATTAAAAATAAATACTTCAGTAATTACAAGGTGGCTCAATTAAGGTAACAAAGAGAACCAATTGTGATTGATCTATTCAAAGTCATAGTTTATTGTTACAAATTGGATTTGAATTCTGTCTAGTCGGGAACAGGCAAATGATCTCAAGGTTGCAAGCACCAGATAAAGAATCTGAATGATGAATTACTTTCATTCAACCTTCACTTATTTTCAAGGGAGAGCTGATGTTAGTGTACCATCTTTGCACTGGTGATTCCAGTAAGATTTCTTCAGCTTTTTTCTGGGATCTGTGTTTTATGATTTTATTTCCAGTGGGTAATTTTATTGCTTATCAGTCAGACTCTATGCATAAATATATGAAATGAAGCAGGCAAAAATCTTACAAAGATGGAAGCATGAGAAGGCAAAGAAAAAAAAGTCCCTGCTAGTTCTATACTTACAGAACAGTTACAAGGAAGACAGATGGACATAGACAGACTGCTATTGGAGTTACAAAGCCTGGAGTATTATGAAGCCCAGAGTACTGATTCAACAGCTTCATAGACCTTTTGTTCACAGATGATTTCATGTACTTCTTTCCACAGCTAAAGAGTAATTAGAATAAAGGAAACTTAGAATGAATGGTATGAAGTAGGCATTGCACCATCTAACTTGTTGAATTAAGGACACAGGAGTAGACTCCTCTTCTTTATATGATGACTGAGAAGAGTCACACACCTCAGAAAGGCAATGAGAAACCTCACACGCTGAGCAAGAAGCTACTTAGAAATCCTAATTTCTGAAATTCCAGCCTGCTTTGAGCACTTTAGGCCAGCTCCAAGAGATGTGTTGATATATCTGAAACCAAACACAAGGATTCTCTCAGAAGAAATACCAGGTACAATCTAAAGTAACTGATCACAGCTACAGCTTGTCCTTTAAAATGTGACCAAAACAGGTGTTGCTACCCAGTTTTTCTGCAACAAAAAAGTGATTATAGCATTCAGACAAGAGGAAGTTCAAGAGCCAGATTCTGTTCTTCTCAGTCTGAGAGGTTTTGAATTTATTGTTTCCACCTCACTAGGCAGTTTCCTCCTGGCGAGGAATAGTTATTCTAACACTTTACTGGATGGAAACAATATTCTGCAGCTTTCTTGGTGAAGATAGGCCATTGTCTAGGAAAGAAGGTAAGTTTAGCAGGTTTTTTTTTTTCCCTTAGCAAAGTAAAACAAAATGTATCTGGAAATGAACGTATTTACTAGTGATGCAACAACATTGCTATGACATGATGTCAAAAAAATAGAAAATGCATTAAAAAATCCCAGTTGTGAGGCATCACTTTCTCTCCTGCAAAGAACTTTCATTGTCTTATACTTATGAGCAGTAAATAACATCCCTATATATTAATGCAGGAGGATAAATTTTAATATGTTTTTCTGCTTCCTCATCTTTGTGAGATCATTACTACTAGGCCTTTCAAAAATAATTACTGAAAATCAATTGTTCATAACTGACGTAAGAGGCTGGACGTGTAAAGGTATTTTGAGAAATGTAATCATTTGTGAGTTGTAGTATTTATGCTTATCCAGACAATAAAAACTGATTTTTATACTACATCTTTACCTGTTAGCCTTCCTTTTTAAAGTCTGTTTCTTCTTTCATCAAAGAGGAAACATGAGATAAAGTGATCAAATGCAATCTTCAGCAGCAGTTTTTGCAGGATGATTTGTCAGGCACAATGAATGGAATATTTCATTCCATTAAGTGAAAGGAATCCTAATTGATACTTGAGAGCAATTCCTTTGACAAGAAGAGTTTTTTACAAAGTTCTCCTACCCTATCCTGAATATTATGAAGTTTGGTGATGCTAAATACCAGAATATAATAATTTCTGTAGGAGTTAAGTACCTTGTTACATGTGTTTCAAAACAGAAACATAAAGGAAGCAACAGCTATAAAGGGAATGTGTAGAAAATGTTAGACTGCTCATCCTCTCTGCCTCCACCCTCTCACACCATGCTTCAGAGTACATCTGAATGGCTTCAAATATACTATTGTCTTGTCTTTGCTATATACAGCATGATAACTCACATATTTCACATAAGTCTTGTTTTTCAGATTTTTCCCCCCAATTGAGTTGTTTTATAGGTCTGTATCGATAGCAGGATGAAGGAAAATCCTCTTTATTTTAAAATTAATTTTCTTCTCACAGTACAGCTGACATTGCCAAGCTATTTTAAATCAGAGAAATTAAAAATGCAAGACTGTAGAACATGCCACAAGATCACCTAGTCTGTCCTGTTTTCTAGGAAGCATAAGAACACATACACAACAGTGATGAAAATGATTGAAAAACCTTGCTGATTATCCCAAAATCTTCCTCATAGCAGAAATCAACCTCATGGGCACGTTGCTCTTACTAACTTCTTAGTGTCAGGAATTGAGTTAGCCATCTGTCCCTTTCTCTGGGGTCACTGCCATCCTTGGCAAGTTTTCAAAACTCTTGCCAAGGTTTTTCCTATTTCTTCCCTCACTGCTTCCTCTTCAGACTCAAGGATGTAATTTGTGTAGGTCCAGAGGAGCTCTGTCCACTTAAAGCAGCTATAATTGCCTTTCAATATTTTGCTACCTCTGCCCTCAGGAAATGTCCTGTGCTCGTCTTTAGAATACAAAAGTTCTTGCAGCAACTTGACCTGCTGATGACAGTTCTCATTTTCTATCTTGGCCTCTAATCCTTTGTTCTCACATACTTCATCCTATTTTAAGCAGGGTTTCAGCAAAGATCTCTTCCTAGCCTTCTTCCTTACCTGTATCCCTCTTCCATCTGTCTTTGTCTTCCATAAAAAGTGTTTCAGATGTTTAATGGGAATACGTTCTTTGTTGACAGCTTCTTTTGTCCCTTTTCACTGTGTCATCACCATAACAGGACAGGCAGATGGGGAGTGGCGGTAGAATTGCTCAGCTTGTTAAGCACTTTTTTCCTTATGTTATTAATACTATTATCTATATTAGTTCTTTACTGATACAGAAAACAGAAAAACAAATCTTTTCAGAAATATAAATGTGTACATGTATACCTAAATCCCATTGCCTGTAATGTTTTGCCCCCAGAGTCTTTAGTTTCTGCTTTTAACATTAGATTGAACTAGACAGAACTGGTATTAATCATCCTAATTTTTATGTAAAAGGCAATTTGCAGGGTTGGTTTTTTTTAATTAAAACAAGTAAACATGTGGCTAAGGCAAGCTGCTCTGATATATGAAATTAATGCTACTGCTCTGCATCAGGAGACATCTTAAAGATCATTAACTTTAGATCCTCAAGTTTATAGTATTATATCCATTTCTCATTCACAACCGCAGTGTAGATATGTCTGGTGAATTAATGCAAAAAACCGAGCAAAGCCTACTCTTTGCTATCTGTTTTTTCTTCAAGTACTCCTCAAATACAAGGATCCTGCCAAAATGCAGTGGGACTCAAAACTCCAAAAGCCTCAAGTCATTAAAAGCTCTGTTTCACCTGGCAATCCAGTTCAGTAGGAAGAAGCTCATCTGCCACTGAAATATTGTCACCACCTGTGGTCCACTGTGCCACAGCTACTCAAAATTACCTATTATTATAGGGCAGGGGCGGAAGAAGAACCAACTGCACATAGAGGGATTTTAAAGAGCTAGGACATATTTACCCCTCTGAAATTTTACAAATTTATTACTGATAAAATGCTGAGGACTAATTAATGACAAGAGCTCAGATTTTTCATCTTGTTCATTACACCAACAGCTGCCAATTAGCTCTATATAAATTATTTTTTGCTCAGTAAATTCTGTTATTCTTACATGGAGTGAAGATGCAAAGAACTTATCCACTTCTGATGTTCTTTGCATACCTATACAATCCTGAACACTTTAATGTTCACATGCTTCATTTATGATATATAATTATCTCTATTTTACTGAGGGAGAAGAGATATCCAGAGTGATGCTCAAGCCAAGCAGAATGTCAGTCAAAACCGAAAAGCTTAACTAAAGTTTCTGAGCTTTTGCACAGTCCATAATCTTCCTTATCATAACATCTGTTGTAGCTACAGATACAAAAGCACAAAGAAGCTGCTATCAGCAGATACTTCTGTGGAGGTAGGAAGGGAAGTTTTGATTGATAAGTTAAACCAATGAAGCACTTCCCAGAAGATTCATTCTATTGAAGTTCACTCACCCTGCCCCAGAAATCTCAGGTTTTCATCAAGCAGCCCGTATAGCTCAAGTTTTCTGACTGTGTACTCTGTGTGGTCCTACTTTTATTAATACTGGATCCAAGCACTTCCAAAACAACTGCAGTACAAATTCAGCTTGAATCATCATCACAGAATCACACCCCTGCTGAATTAGCCAGCATATATGATAAAATTTTTACATTGAGTTGATGTTGAGTATGTGAAAACAGGTGATACCTGGCATGGCTGAAGTAAGGAGCGTGTGTAGATTGTACTTGACCAGGGATTAATTCTCCTGGGACAGTATACACACACACACACACACACAAAAAAAATTGTTTGTTTGGTTCAACACTTCTAGAGATTTTTTTTCAAGTATTTCACATAGTTACAACAGTCGCATATCACATCCTTTTAAATTTTTTTTTCCCCCTTCTGTTCTGAATTATGTCACAAAATTTGTCCCATTGAAGTTTAGCTGCCTACAGAAACATTTAAGAGATGCTTGGATATATCCTATATCTTTTTATGCTTTTGAGCCTCTATTACTTAAAAATCAGTAGAGTCCTTAGCAGACCCTGTGACATTCCCTGGCACTCTGCTTTTTGGAACTGATTCCACGCTTGGGGTCATTTGGGGCACTTCCTTCCTTGGTTTCAAGTCTTCTGACAGTGTACACAAAACTGACATTTTGACTGCAGAAATGAGGACAAGGCACTTTGGAGGGGAAGGAGCAGGGCCAGGCCAGAAAGTTGGGAAGAACCCAGGCTATTTAAGCTTCCTACTCCCACTGCTTTTCTCTTGTTGCTGCAAAAACACGGTCCCTTGCGCAGTGACAGCACCGAAAGAGCAGAAGGCTGTGCAGGTAGGAGGCAGAGACTGGCTATTCAAGCAATGCACTGCATGTCCTCATCTGCCATCTCAAGCAGTCTGTCACTGAAGGCTACTGTTTGCTTGCCCTGTGACTAAACAAGCACTGCTGGTTGGGCTCAAACTGTTATTCTTTCCCCATGGAAGGACTTTGTGAAAATTACCACCTCCCTCACAAAGTTGCAGGTTTCACCACTGAATGTTTCCTATAAGTACTTCTAAATCGCTCACAAGCATTCTAAAGATCTGTAGCATCACATGAATATCTAAATGCGGAGGGTTCAGATTAACAGCCCTGTGATTGAGGATTGCTGATTCCAAAACAGGGGAGAGCTTTTTAATGCAAATAATGGTAAAGTCCTACAAAGGCCTTATGCAACCTGATTTTATTTGACTTTTATTGTCTTTTCCCCACAAATACCCTGTTTTGGATGGTTACTTAATCATTACTGCTATAGTTGAGGAAAGCTGCCACTTCAGGATAAAAATGTGTTTGCAGCTCTCCTCTCTGAACACAGTGATGTTCCACAGCATGCTAATACATGTACAAGAATTACACTGATGCTATAAGCCCTGTTGCCAGGATACTTTTGCAAGACATTTTTCTTTGACTGTCAGTTGAAAATGGTGTGAAATAGCTGTTATTTGAAGTATTTCAAACTACTGTTCACCCATAATGCTGTAAGTAGCACAATAGCTAGAAAGCATGAAGTAGAACATCAAAATCTATATGAACAATGCTTACTATTAATATTATACCTACAGGATGATTTCAAATCCCTCAGTGGGCTGAGAGAGAGAGGTATGACCCCCTGAAGTACAATCCCTTTCAAAATTCCCATGCACTAATTCTGTCTCCATCTGCTTTATAGGACTGCACTTTCATATATAATGGAGTTTGAGTCTTGTGGATTACAAAGAAGAAAAAGAACTCAGCCACAGGACCCATTATGTACCCATTCTGTAAGGCAGGAGTAGATCTTGCAAACCAGTTTTCCTACAAAAATCTATTTTTTAATTTCAAAATTTCTCAGGCATGCTTTGCGCTTCACTGAGTTACCATGAGTCACAGCATTCAAGATTTCAGAGACTGCCTTATCATCATGAATCTCAAAAGCTGTACTGCTATCTGATATTATAAGCTAAAGTACTAAGACAGAAATTATCTCACTGTGACATGGAGTGCAAAGTGCTCTGTGCAAGGGAGAGCTACGGGCAAAGGCAGGGGATGGGCTGAATGTCTAATACTGAACATCGCTCTCCAGTGAATTGCAAAGTGATACACAAATCCCAAAGTTACTTGGCTGACAACAGTTGCAAAGTCTGAGATTTAGGCAACAACAAACCCCAAGAAGACATAATTTCTCTGGATAATTTACCTTCAGCATGTAAGAGAGCAATCGCCGCTTCACCAATCCCTCCCTAGTCACAATCTTTTTTACCCTGTTACTGCAAGAACCCAAAAAGCTTGGATTATGACCAGAGAAACTGTGGGTTAAGGAGAGCATTTGGCATTGTGTAACAGCTCAAACTGCTTTACATAGCTCTTAAACGCAGATACAAATGTGCTGTGTGAGCTATTACTGTCATTATCTGTAAAATTACATTTGAGCAGACAGTTTTGCTAACTGAAAAGGTGTGTGGAATCTTTTTCATCCTCCTTGGTGGCCCCAAAAGTAAAGAGATACAAAATCACTGCACCGTTACCTTTGGTCTGATAATTAAATTCCCATTCTGCTGGCATGAGCCAAGAGATCACAACTCAGTCTGCTGACATGGTGTAAAAGTGAATTGGAAAACTCTGTGTAAACAAGTTATCCTTGTGTATAATAAAAAATCTGGGGAGCTTGTGCACACAAGACAACTGTGTGAGCATTAATCCACAGAGTGATGACAAAAGGAAAAAGCTAAAGGAAAAAGTAAACACAGGATTAAATGGATTTTTTTTTTAAATATTTATAACATGATACAGAGTATAAGGACATAAATTATTGAAGTAATCCTGCCATCGCAGACACTGCAGCGATACAGATTTACCATGGATTCTCATCTCCCAGGGCTGTAAGGATTGGTGGATGTTCAGTAGATCTTTTTCCTTGGTTGTAAAACACACTGTGAAAGAGATCCTGCCTGCCTTTGTGCTCTGCTCCAGCTTCGAGCGCATAGTCTGAATCTCATTTTCCTCTGAGACCTGGTGACTTTCTGCCATCAGCGGATGATCCTTACTTGTGCCAAACCTGCAGATTGCCAAGACAGGAGGCGGCAAAATCCAGTGAGGCTATATACAGTATATCTGCATGACTGGGAAGATGATGCCATCCCTCTGTTCTGGCTGGGTGTGTAAACAACTGGCAAAATTGCCAAAGACATTGAGTTGTTCCAGTTCATGACCCAGTTTCTGCACAGCATTCACTATGATTCTATGTTTCTGCATAGTATTCACTCCACCTCTACTGGATTTCTCTGTAAGGTAATATAAAGAGATGAGTGAAGACTGATTTTAGAAGACACTAGACTTTCATTGCTTCACGGATTTTCCAGTATTTCTTTCCAGATGAACCAATACTAGAGGTATAACTGCAACCAACTGTTGAGATCATGGAACTTCTGGGTAAAAGCGAGTGTGTGTGTTTATGCTTCATTTAGCAAGGACTGCATTCTGTCAGTCAGCCTGTACAACACAGTGACAGTGAATAATCCACTGCAAGTAAGAATACAGTTGCCATTTCTGTCTAAGAGCGGATCATAATATTGGTGGCAAACTTATTTACAGAAAAATAGACCATTCTTGAATCCCTGAATACAACAGAAGCAATTAGCATTATACAGTTTCCTCATTCAAAAACCCACACTTGCTTTGCTGACAGTCATGCTCCATTCTATCTCCTTTTCCCCAAGAAAAAAACCTCTTTTGTTCTTGGATTCCTCGTAGTTCCAGGTACACTGCCCTCTTCTGCTGTGACTGTCCACCTTCTCCTGCGACACATGGCTCTGGTCACACCCTTCTGTCACATGTGGTTATGCACCACTCCACCAGTGCATGTCCAGGCCAGTGAAGTAATCAAGGACAGCCCTTCTGTCCTTTCTTAGTTTTCTCCAGTCACAACTTCCCTTACAGTCCAATGCATATTTAATTGTTCTAAGATTTATTCCCACCTAATGTGGTAAGCACATCCATTAGCTCCAAAGATTTCTGTGATTGCCTGTAGATCACGAACATAATTTCAGGATGCTGTCAAATACTTCAGCATCAAACTGTCATTGCAGATAGGATGGCTGACATTTTGAAGTCATCTTTATCCCTTTTTTCCTCTGTGCCCATTGTACAAGGTCTTTCTTTCAAATTTGTTATTTACAGTGCATGTTTCCAGTAGTGTTTAAGGTTGTGGGCAGTGGCATAATGTCCGACTGGGGGCCAGTCACCAGTACTGCCCCAGGGGACAATATTGGGGTCATTATTGTTTAAGATCCTCATTAATGACCTGGAGGGTGGGACAGAGTTCGCAGATTATACAGGACTGGGATGAGTGGCTGATACACCATGTCTATCTCGGCAGGATGGAGAAATGGGCAAACAGAAAAAATGGGAAGTGCCAAGTCCTCCACGTGTGGAGGAATAACCCCATTCATCAAGGCAATGGCTTACTGGATGGGAGGCAGACTTGCAGAGAAGGACCCGAGGGTCCTGTGGTGGACAGCAAGTTGTAAATGAGCCAGCAATGTGCCTTTGCAGCAAAGGCAGCCAACAGCATCCCAGGCTGCATGAGGAAAACCATTGCCAACAGGTTAAGGGAGGTTATCCTTCCTTCCCCTCTGTTCCACACTGGGGAGACACATCTAGAGTGCTGGCTCCAGTTCTGGGATCCTCAGTACGAGAGAGACATGGACATACTAGAGAGAATCCAGCAGAGGGTCACTCAGATGATTAAGGGACTGGAGTATCTCTCCTATGAGGAAAGGCTGAGAAAGCTGGGACTGTTCAGCCTGGAGAAGAGAAGGCTTGGGGGAGATCTCATTGAGGTGTATGAATACCTGATGGGGGGAGTACAAAGAAAGAGCCAGACATTTCTCAGTGGTGCCCAGTGAAAGGACAAGCAACAATGGGCACAAACTCTGTTATTTATGTTTAAACATGAGAAAACATTTTTTGCTATGTGAGCTGTCAAACACTGGAACAGATTGCTGAGAGAGGCTGTGAAGTCTTGATTCTTGGAGATATTCAGAAGCCAACTGGACATGGCCCTCAGCAAACTGCTGTAGATGACCCTGTTTTGAGCAGGGAGCTTGGACTTGATTATCTCCAGAAGTCCCTTCTAACTTCAACTCTTTTCAGTTTCTTCCTACACTACCCATCATGATGTTTATACTCCATATCAAAGGCATCAACTAATTTCTAGTTTTTTCACTTTACCATCTACAGTCACAGTTACCATTCACTGCCCTACGAAGGTCCTCCATAGTACAGTGCAAAAGTGAAACAGTCTCTTCAGGATTACACCTACAAAGGGATGCACCACAGTGTAGCAGGCAACCAGACACCAGAGCAGAACATAAAGTGGTGTCTTTTTAATGTCTTTTTTAAAACAGAATTATGGAAGGAGGAGTTTATAAATAAGAAATTTAGAGATAAAAGAAAATAGTTTTAGTGAAACAACCAACTAGCTTTGGAAGCTGCAACACAGAAAAATCTTTAATATCCAAGTTCCTTCTTACTTTTCTCCATCTTTTCAGCCTGACAGTCCTTATACAATGACAGTGTTCTCTAAAAAAAGAAAAAACGTTGCTATTAATTATCTGCTACTCTACAGAGTTTCCATCCATTTAGCAGCAACATGCTTTCCAGGCAAATTATTTACTACATCATAGTTCTTCACTTAAGCAATTTCAACAAGTTCAGAACAACATAGCTTCAAGGCCTTAACACTGAACTGAGAGCTGCAGCAACCTGTGGAGCTACAGCCACTCCTACAAAGACCAGTAAGCCAAAACGTTGGAGGATCTAGATTTTGTTAAAGTGCTCTTAACCCATAAATTCACAAGCCTGATTGTCTGGAATATAGTACCCACATAAGCAATTGGATAGTAACTAAATATATATTTTTTTTCCCCCTCACAGAAATAGTAATTGGATGACAACTGTATAGGGTTCTCCTCATGCATGTCCAGCCATTTATTTCTATGTGTCTGTAGCTCAAATAAGCTGTCTGGTCACACTTCAGTGGAGGTTTCTGTTCCTCTAGGTGGGGGGAAGAATAGTAGTCATTTGTATGTCTTTTCTCCTTGCAAAGTATGACCATAAATTTCTGATTGCTAAGTTGTACCTTGCAACGCAAAATCAACAATTCTGTTATTTAAATGAAGGTCGTGAAAATCACAGGGTCCTGGGGAATCCCAGAATCCCTCAGCCAGTAAGAAAATACCTTTATTTTAAGTATATAATAAATTGAATGACATGAAATTCTGGCTCAAAAAGATAACTTGATTACATGGAAATGCCTAATCCCTTCTCCATTAAGATATTAACAGAACAAACCCTGTTTGGCTGATCTCTACCACATGCCAGTGCTTGAAGAGTTAATTAACAAACACTGTGTGAGGAAGAACGTTAACAGGGATACTATAACACTTGAGGGGACTAACAGAGAAAATAAAACAGTTCTGCCTGTGTAAGCAGACTGTATGCAATCCAGGCAGAGCTCATATGGATCCTTATTCAAACCCCCATCAAAAATCTCATTTCATACACATACAGGTAATTTTTCAGGAAATGACAGTGCTGTGTTCTCTGACATATTTGTATATTTCTTTTAAGCGTTTCTGCTTCTAATAACATCAAGTTGTTTGGTTTCAGCATAACTCTTTTCTGTAACTATCCAAACTGTCCTGATGTTTATAATAACTACAAGAAGTTTGATGCAGGGTGAAGACAAATTGGTCAGGGAAACTTCATTTTACATTTTTAAGTCCTGCCTTGTCTGAGTTGTGAGCTTCTTGCTTTTAACTTTTATCCCTCCAACTCTCCCTTCAACCTGTACGTGCTTCTCTCATGCTCTACCATCATCTTAACTTTCACCTTACATCTACTGTCATTACACATTTGTGGTGGATTGACCCTGGCTGGACACCAGGTTCCCACCAAAGCCACTCCATCACTCCCCTCCTCAACTGGGCAGGGGAGAGAAAATAAAATGAAAAGTTCATGCGTCAAGACAAGGACAGGGAGAGATCATTCAGCAATTACCATCACAGGCAAAACAGACTAGACTTGGGGAAAATTATCTATAATCAAGTAGGGTAATGAGAAATAAAAACTAAATCTTAAGACACCTTCCCTCCACACCTCCCTTCTTCCCAGGTTCAACTTCACTCCCAATTTCTCTCCCTCCTCCCCCTGAGTGGCACAGCAGGATGGGGAATGGGGTCTGCGGTCAGTTCATCACACATTGACTCTGCTGCTCCTTCCTTCTCAGGGGGAGGTCTCCTCACACTCTTTCTCTACTCCTGCATGGAGTCCCTCCCACAGGAGACAGTTCAAAAACTTCTCCAATGTGTATCCTTCCATGGGATGAATTCCTTCAGGAACAATTGCTCCAGCATAGGTCCCCCATGGAGTCACAAATCCTACCAGCAAACCTGCTCCAGCATAGGCTCCTCTGCACAGGTACCCAGGTCCTCCCAGGAGCCTGCTCCAGTGTGGGCTCTCCATGGGGTCACAGCCTCCTTCAGGCTCATCCACCTGCTGTGGTGTGGGGTCCTCCATGGGCTGCAGGTGGAAATCTGCTCCATCATTAACCTCTATGGGCTGCAGGGGGCAGACAGCCTGCCTCGCCATGGTCTTCACCACAGGCTACAGGGGAATCTCTGCTCCAGAGTCTGAAGCACCTCCTCCCCCTCCTTCTTCACTGACCTTGGTATCTGCAGAGTTGTTGCTCTCACATATTCTCACTCCTCTCTCTGGCTGCTGCCCTGCACTTTCTTAACTATGTTAGCCTGCCATCGCTGATGAGCTTGACCTTGGCCACTGGTGGGTCCGCCTTGGAGCCAGCTGGCATTGGCTCTATTGAACATGGGGGAAGGTTCTAGCAGCTTCTCACAAAACCCACCCCTGCAGCCTCCTTGCTACTGAAACCTTGCTATGCAAATACACCATTGATCAGAGAATCCCCATTTTAAGTCTCAAGTTGTCACATAGCAGGGCCTTTTGATATTTTAAAGTTTTTTTTCTTTCAAAATATGAGATAAAATAGAGCAGTTTTGCAAAAACTGAGCCTTTTCCTTAAATGTCTTTTTTTCATCATTTTTTCTCTTTAAAAGGAAGCAAAAGGTTTGATTGACCAGGGAATAAAACCATAATTACATGCTTTTCATTAAGAAGCCATACCTTAAATCTTTCAGAAAACTTTTCATAAGTAACTTCAAAACTTGAAATATTATTTCTTTTCAAATTAAGAAATGAAAACTACTCAAAGGTATTTGTTGAAAAAAATATTTTAACCTATCTCAACTGGTTTTAGTCAGTCATCCATATTGTGGTCAAATTTGCTCATAATTACTGGCAATATTTTAAGGAAGAAATTAAAATTACATTTGGAAAATGAACTCTTCTTCTTTAGAAGGCTATTCTAGAAAGAGAGAGAGAGAACCGGATCAACAAAAGCTGAAGAGAATGACACTGATTATAATGCAGTAATAAAAAGTAAAAAAAAAAATAATGTGTACATATATACAAATGTACTTTTGTAATCTTTTGGTTTTCACTTTACTTTGATTCAGCTGTGTTATTGCACTCATGCCACCTGGAAATTTGCAAAATTGAGCATCAGTTCTCCTCCCACTGTGTCAGAATCTTGCATGTGGCAAATACCTTCCTTCCTGACTTTGAAGAGGATGGAGTGGAATGAAGCTTCATTTTTAATCACCTTTAAGGTCTTTACTTAAAGGAGATAATTCATACTCAGTTTTAGTAATCCTGTCAGTCATCCTGTCCTGTTAACTTGAAAATTCATAGAAGAACCTGATTAAATGTTCTGGACAACTCCACAGCTTCCCAGATATTTTTTATTACTTCTGTACACCTAAGGTAGCATTTTCAGAAGCTACGAGTTGGTCCTAATTTTGGTCCTGTTAAGACTTCACCTACTCAAAACATCACCCTGGATTTTTTGTGTTTAAGTCTAAAGAAAATGGTAAATTGCCTGCCATGCACAATGGATGCAGGAAGCATGGTAGAAAATAAAAGGAATTTCAGTTTTCACTTCCACCAGACACTGAATTGTCTCATGAAGACTTTCCAAGCTTTTCATATCCAAGTCAAAAGAGTATTTTTTATCTTCACTTTTGGGATGCATTTAACAAAATTTATTTTTGTCCCCTTGCTATTCATTTGCTTGTTCTCTGTCATCCATTTCACCCTTGAATATACCCTTTGTGAATGACCTTTCATGTCTTGTTTCAAGAATATCAGACACTTTTTCCATTCACAAAATTCTCAAATGTTGCAAAATTAAAACATTTAGATAACAGCTCCTATATGTTTTGAGTGTGCAATCAAGGAAATAACAGACAAAAATTAAGTCAATCAACTCTATAAAGTTCAAGAAAATTAGCATTTCTATAAATACTCTTCACGGAAAGTTTAAGATTCAATTTCAATGTCATAGTCATTTTATTCAAGGAAAGAGTAATGTCAGATAAGAGTCTCCAAAATATCTTCAGAATATTACCTGTGTTATAAATATTATTACATAAATTAAATATGTGCTTCTATGGAGAACACATCTGGTCATAACATGAAATTTAGACAAATTCCAGTAGCACTGCTACCAGAATAATTCACTCCAGTGATGGGAGGAAATGACTCATAATCAAAGAGGAAACTGCAAGTAAAAATTCTTCAGATCCTGTTTCTGATACTGATACTCTGTGTCATCTTCAGGAAAGTCGCTGAACTAGCTTTATTAATGATAAAGCAGAGATTATGATACTTTCTTCACAGGGGAGTTGTGAGGATGCTTATGAAGTGCTTTGTATCTGCAGGAAGAAAGTCACTGAGCAAGTACAAAGTATCAGCAACTTCCTATCATTTCTATTATAAATAACTGATCTACTTGCTTATTTCTACAGGACAGATAATTACTCATTCCTCCTTCATGGGATATAAACTGGATGCTCTGTTAAACAACAGTAAAATTTAAATCTTACAGATATTTTGAAGTGCATCAATATGGAAAAGGAAGGGGGGTGGGGAGTAGACTCCCCCCACCATCAAAGTATATCCTTTGCACATTCCTGGCACTACATCAAGGTTAAGTTAAAAGCAGCACTTGAAGGCAGTTGCATGTGGTAGATTGTACAACAAGGCTCATTAGCCAATGGTGAGTCTTATGTAAAGGTCTTTAATGTGGTACAATGGCATTTTTCAGCCTCTTTTAAAAGGGAAAAAGTTAATAATGTGAAAGTTTTATTACTTTTCTTCTTTTAAAGAAGTGCCTTTTTGTAGTGAAACATTGTGGCTAGTTAGAGCAAAAGCTCAGGGAATTTCCTTCACTCTGGGAATGACTGTAATTATACAAGGGGAAGGGACCACAGCAGTAAACTGGCAACATACCAAGGTCTTAACCCCTGAGACAGGAGGTGGAGAAATAGGTGTTAGCAGTCTTACACAAGTCCTTAAAGCATAAACATATGGTAAATCCATTACCTAAACTACAAAGAATGGAACCTTGCTAATAAACCTATTTACTAGGTTAAATAAATACTGAAAGTGTTTAAAAAAGGCGATCTGTGTGACTTTTTAAAATCAAACATTTTTCACTTGTCAGAATTTGTTGTTGGGAATCTGTGAAACATGATGGCCCTTCCAACCCCATGAACACACACAGTCGTGTTCTCTCCCCTCACCCCCAGCTCAGTGCTCGCCACCACCACATGAAACCAGCAGCATTAATTTGTGAACCGCCTGTGCCAGGGTCTGCACTGACACGCTTCTCCGGCACCCAACTTGGGTGCTGGCAGTCACGATGAAAAATAAAACGTAGGTGGGATTCAAGTATATTTATCACCTTGTTGTCCAGCCCTGTGCTCCATGGCATGCTTGATTTTATCCAGCATAAATAAGGTCTAATTTCAGAAGCAATAATATTCAGTAGGAAAAAAATACAAATCTTCTAGTGTCTTTAGAAGTGGCGTACTGCCAGTAGCTCTAGCAGAAGTTCCAGTGAATATTTTTGCACCATCCTTATTACAAAAATGTTATAAAACAGATAATAAGGGGCACCAAAGCTAAGAAGTGTGTTTTACAGAAGTAATACTAAACTGACAATTGTTTTGCCAAATAATTGCCCTTCTGCAAGATACAGGAATGGGATATCCAGCAATATTGTAAAGCCTCTCATAGTGGTTTCATGGATTGGTAGCAAAGAGGTGTCATTGATCTAAAGCCAGCTGAAGTCAATGGGCTGATTCCCTGCCCTTTGAAACAAGGTGGTGCAGATAGACTTTGAGATGGCAGCTTGGTATAGTTTCACAATCAGGGCCTCCTCGCTGGGGTGGCTGCTCAGTGCCCACCCTCTCTCCTGCAGAATTCACATGCATTCGCCCTCTAATTTACCAGCCTGTGAACGGCACTCCTTTCCTGCTGCCAGCAAGTAACATGCTTGTGATCAAATCTGTGTTGCGTCAGGTTCAAATAAAATATTATTAAGGAAAAAAAGGAAAAAAATGTTTTTAAATTTCACGTGTCTGTGGAAATTCAGTCATATTTGGTTATTAGCTTGACTGAAATCTGTCTAAGTGTATACCCAAACCCAACCCACTTGTTCTCAAGCAGTGTTTATGGCTAAGGAAGCAAGGTGGGAGATCTATTACTTTTGCCCATACTCCCCATCAAACCGCCCTCTGTAAATACACAGTCAAACATTAACGATGACCCTCATCTGCTTCAGGTTCATTAGTAGAGATTCTTGTGCCTACGTGGAATGCCACTGACATCTAGCATGGAGCCCTGGTGTTACCAGAGTGGAGAGTATCAGCTTTAAAAGCACTGAATTATTATAATTTGAAAACATGTTATTGCAGAAGATAGGTAACAGGCTTCAATTTAAAGAAAGTGCTTCAAATTATGTAATTACGATGGTTTTACTTGGAAAAAAGAAAAAAGGTCAGTATAAAGCTGCAGTTGTAACCATTAGTTATGTGATTTTAAAGAGTGGCAATATATAAACAGTTGCCTTGTGGTAATTTTACGTTAGGAGTAATCTATTGTTTAACAAATGCTGAGGGAAAATTATTTGGTTTTTCAATAAAAATATATCAAAGCAGAAAATAATCTAAGATTATAAGGGTCATTCTTTTAAACAGTGCCATTATTTGTGATGAACTCTTATCCAGCAGCTGATGTGACTTTCTGTATGAACTGACAGCATCAGTATTGCACTGCACTCAAAAAGAAACAGGCAAATAGAGAAACCAAATGAATGTTTTAACTAATGCCATTCCAGAACCATTTAAATATTTAGCACATGTGAGTACACCAGGATCACTACAGATACCAGCTATTATTGGACAGTGTATTTCTTTGCATTTTTAAGGTATTTCAATACTGCAGAACAAAATACCAAATTTAGAGAAATCTTCGGAGCTGTTTGGAGAAGATGTCTCGGAAAGGTCTTCTTTGATTTTCTCTTGAATTTTCTTTGTGGGCAAAATTTGTCATCTTTTTAGCCATCACGGATTCTTCATACACACAGAAAACCCCCCTGAAACTGGATACAGACTAAGCCAGAGCTGTGAAGGGTGATCAGTGACCATCAGGAGTTATAAAGATGCAGATGGCATCAAAGAATCTAAAGTATAAAAAGTAGGAAAAAGTATTCTGCATATTTTTCATATGACATAATAGTTACAAATGTAATGACGTGGATGTTGCTGATATCTCTAGCTGGAAGGGCAGCACAGCCTTTACTCTTTTCAAATGATCCTGAGCATACCTGTAGCATCTCTGAGGGTGCTGATGGAGAGGAAGGGGCACACAACCCTTTCTTTTTACCACCTCTCACTCCAAATGTGCACGGGGGTGATCGCAGTCGTTTGCTCAGCAGTCATTTGAAGTTATCACTTCAGTTAGGCACAAAAGGGAGGGAACCCACTGGCCAAACACAGACATTTGCACCTGAGCTCGTCAGGTAATAAAATAGGGCGTGATTCACCCCAAGATTAGAAAGCAATGAATTGCTGCTGGAAATGCCTGTCTCTGTGTGGACTATAAAAAGAGCCAGTGTGGGTAGCCCAGGGGTAACCATCTATCTCATGGACTTCTAAAGATGTCATGAATCTTGCTTGGAGGGTGGAACAACAGACTGTGTTTCTATGAAGGCTCATGAGAGCCTGGGGGGTAAGAGAAATCAATCTCCTCGCTCTCAAGAGATGGTGTCACACAGGCAATGCCTACTACAGCAGGCAGATGCAGCAGAATCCCCTGCTTATCACAAGTCATGGAAACAAGCAGCAGAAGCAGCTCTGCTGCCTTTATGCAGGGCTCCTGCTAACAGCCCAAGAAAGCCCTGCTGGGACAAACGGTTGAGCGAAAAATGGACATACAGGGGCATTTAGTTTTGGAGTTGTTTGTAGGTTAACGCAAACATGTCTAAAATCACCCCTGCGAGCTAAATATCCCACATAGAAGTGCTATGAAGGTCTTATTGTTATTACACACAGCAAGTTGGAGCCAGACACACACTACAACAGACCTCTTTCAGATGCGAAGTGTGAAAAGCTGAAAACAGCAGCTTAGATGAGTGATCCACAAAATCCCCACATAGCTGCTTAATCACATAGGAACTTGCAAGGTACCTTAGCTGTTTATATATTCCACATTTTTAATAACAGAAATACTGAGGGAATGAGTGGAACCCCAAAACTTTCTTCCTTCAGCAAAGTAACCTGATCATTTACTTGCAGAGCTAACCCACCTCTTGGTTCCTCTCCTTAGTCCCATAAGACATAAAAGCCAGTCATCTTAGAGCCTCAGCACATTCTGTAGCCACTAAGCTTCTCTGTGAAAGGCATGCAGCTCTGCTTCCTCTGGCTGTGCCCTAAAATATATATAAAATAGCTGCCTGCACTCTAAGAGATGTCTTACTGTAAGACTTATTTTGGGTTTTTTTGAATTTAGCCTTTAGAGACATCTAAGTCACAGCTGCAGGTAGGCATCTAAGCCCAAGATGAAACACCAGACTTCACAGACATCTCTCTTTTTTGCATTTCTTGGATGCCTTAAGTTGTCAGCAATTCCACTGCCAGCAGAACAGCTATTTCAGGGGACATTGTCCAGTTTGATGTGCTGGATGTTCAAACCTATCTATCTCCTCCTGTTCACTGAACTTTGAGCTATGATGTCTGAGTCAGGTTGGTGAATTGTACTCCTGGAGCAAGCACCAAGACATCAGGAGTGGCAGCAATGGGCAACAGCATGCCCGTGATGGTTTTGGTGGAAATTCGCTGGTTAATTACTCACTATGTCTTTTCTTTCTCAAAAGCAAAGGTTATTTTCCTTCACGGGACATCTGTGAGGCAAACTGGGTAATAGCAATAAGCCAAATACCCACACAGGCAGGACTTTGGGGAACGTAAATGGCTTGAGCAGATTCGTTCTCTTTGCATCGGTCCCAGCTGTGGTGTGTCCCAGTCGCCACCCCAGTCTGCAGCAGGTTCTCACATTCACCCCGCTGGGATGGGGGCCCCCCCACAGCACAGGAGGTTGCAGGAAAAGCTCTTTCTTGATAGATTTTATGCAGAGCGCTTCTGGGATACTGAGCTACTCAGCTGTCCAAATGCAGACATGAAACTGTCTATTCCTGGTGTCTTGATAAAAGAGTGATTGGAGACAAACGTCGCATGCAACAGCCTAAATGAGTCTGAGGTTAAACTTAAACTATGCACTGCAGTAGGTATTTGTTTATTTTCTTTTCAGATTCTTTTCACAAGCACTTTGTAGTTGGGTACCAGAGCCTCTTTTTTTTCCAGTTTTTATACAAAACCCCAAAGGTCTCATCTGTTTGAATGCCATGGTTGACAAATCACCAGTGTCATCAGCCTTTGCTGCATGTAATTTTCTGGGAAAGAAAATATGGTTTTCTAGAATAAACACTTACAAAGGATTATTTGTTTAAACAGTTCACATCTTTCTGATGGAATTATGATATTCATAAATTCAAATATAGTTGCTTGTTTGTACTGAACAGTATATTCTCCTTTTCTCAAGGCACCTGTGCTGCTATATGTAATCATTTGCAGTGATGCACAGCAGGTGCTAGTGAAGCAGAAATGTTACTCTATTGTGATTTGAAGCAAGATAGCATAAACAGAAGATCAAGTTGTGTATTAGATACTTCTGTTAGGTTTAATGTTTTTAGGATTGCTTTTGTTTTCTACAATTACATCAGTCTAAAGTCTGATAAGAAAGAAAATCTATACTCAAGTTCCTTCCTCATTGAGCTCTGTTAAGAACAGTGAAGTTAATGCAGAGAATGTATTTATCTGAGCATTGTTATTATTCTGGTACAGGTGCCTTCTGTGAAAAAAGAATACATATAAATCATCAAGTCAGCTGATGGTAAAGCAACCCTATTAGTACACATTTAAAAAAAAAAAAAAAAAAAAAGGAAAAAAAGAGCAACAACTGCAAGTCTTGTTTCCTGCATTCCTTGCAAATACCAAGCTCTTGGTTTTTTTGCTGGGTGTTTCAGATGTGTGAGGAATGTGCGATCAGATCCTTAAAATCAAAATTATAATCATGTCTGTGAATGCCATTTCAAAACAAGGAAACACACTCCATCAGTCAGAGGCAGTTAGAAGCACAGTCAATCTAAGGACGTACAATTTTTCCAGTGGAGGTGTTGTTTTTTAATGGGTAAACTATACTGTTCAATTACATTGTTATATGAGCAGCAAAGCAGCTTCAGCTGTTACTTTTTCAAAACAAATATAGCTCCAACTTTTACACCCTAGTGTGTTTGTGTGCTTGATTAAACGTGTTTATATACTGCTCTCTTCATCTTCCTTACAAATGCTTTGGGTTCAGAGACAGCATCTCGTTCATAGCGCAGGCTACTGGAATGAAACTGAGATACAAAATTCAAGCAAAGATTCTGTAACAGAAAATTCAGAGGAGCTGAGGTCAGGAGTTTGGCTTTTAGGTTCATTGTTCCATTTTTTTACCCAAACGGTGTACTCTACTGCTTAGTAATTCAGGCTGAAGAGTCTCTTGAGATTGATTTTGATTTTCTCTTATTTTATAGCCTTTCTGGGTGTTTGCTGAAAAGCAAATTATGTTCCTAGGAGGAAATGAGCAGGTCCTGCAGCAGGAACAACTCCTAAGCTTTAAAAGGTATAAAAGAGCCACTAACGTGTACTACGTAATACAGTTTTCTAACAACAAGAATGAAAGCCACTGCATCTTTCTAACCTTGTTACAAATGACCATCAACTAAAATAGCAATGATCAGTCTTCCAGAGAAATCGCTGACTCCCAAATGAGAAGTTTGTGTTGCAACTCTACCTTTTTCAGCTATTCATCAACAGAAGTGTCCACACAGCACAACCTAGCCCCAAAGGTGTAGACTGCCAGCTTTGGCAACCAGTATTTTGGTGCCTCCGTACTGGACTGATAACTGGAGGTTTGGATTAATCCATTTTCAGAGGTGCTGAACAGCCGCTGTCTCTACTGATATTAGTTTATTCAAGAAAGTCTTTTCAGATTCAATCAAAGATGAATTTTTTGTCCCCATTCCTCGGGGGCAGCTCAGGAAGGTGTCCGTCTTCTACTTATGACTTGAATAAGCAGTGAGTTATCCCTGCCTAACAACCCTGATTCTCCTTCACTTTTAACATGAATGCTTCTCTTGCTATTTCAGTCTCCTAAATCGAGTTCAACAACTGAATGTAATAAGATTAAGACTGTATAATAAATAATATGCTGCAGTTTTATGACACAAAGCATTATTGCAAATATAATTTCCACCAAGACATGGAATTTGATATTGCAAATGAATGTACAGTAAGTTCTTTGTGCAAATTAGGACCTGTGTGCATTCCTTATGAAATGTCAGCAACTAAAATGAAAAGGCAACATGTATAGCAGCTTGATGGTTTTTTTTTTCCTAGCAAGCTGGATGAAAAGGAGTTGAATATACTTGGCAAAGAAAATCTAACCAGCTTCAGAAGACTGTGTAATCCAGTTGCTAATAGATGATTTGTGATTGTTTTCTTGGCATTCTATAAAATACATAAACGGCTTCCAGTGTAGGCTAAGGGTAAAAAGTGAAATGAATGTTTATTACAGCAATACATGAAAAGCCACAAATTACTTTACAAAGGGACAAATCTCAGAAATACTCTGTTATTACTGAGGTTAAAATTCCATCAACTCTAGAATGAAGCTTTCACTCAGTAAGGATCACAGGATTTGACTCTAGAAAGAGATGATATGATTATGTGGAATGAAAAATATATACAGCTACATGAGGGAAAGCATTACTTAAATGCATTGAATCAAGTGAACTTTGAAATCAATATGGTCTTCAAGAAAGCACTGATTTTAATTCAGTGGGAGGTTTTTCCACCAGAAAGGTGCTGTGCAGTAAAATTCACATTTCTGAGTCCTTTTCCAATAAATGCTCTGCAGACTTTTGCTGCCCTCGTAACAAGCAGTGCTACATTCACCAGCAAGAAATCCTACCACCTGCTGTTACAAAATAAAAGCGTGAGGGAGGGAATCTGGGGTGGGTGATGAAGAGAAGACGGATGGACACAGCTGATGTTCAGTGTTCTATTGCCACTGTCAGAGGCAGCGTATGAGGCCATGTTGCCATTAGTCTGAACAGCGTGAGATTTCTTATATTCCTATGGAATATTTCAGAAGTGATTGGTACATAGCAAGAAGGTCTAACATAGTTAGGGACCATGTCAAGGATGAATGTGCAAAGTTTAATATGCTATTTAGGGAACAAAGACAATTTGTTGTTTCAGGTTTTTGTATGGAGCAATCTGTGCCTACAAAAACATACAGACTTTGTGCAAACAAGAATGCTGTATTTGAGATAAGGAAGATTAGTCTACTGGACCACCACCGATTTAAAACAGAGATTCCTTTGCACTATTTTGGTCAGCTGAACAGATTATTTTATCATTCTTCTACCAGAAGTTCATGATCTCAGAAAATCCCAACAGTCTGGGAAAGACCAATGGTAAAAGCTCCTTTAGCCCTACATGCAGCAATCACAAAGGAAACCAGAACCTTCCTCACCAGTCCCAATTCCTTAACTAGACCCTGAAACTCTCTAACAAGCTCACAATTGACTGACAGTGCCAACATGTTATCTCAGACTTAAGCCACAGCTTCTGGAAAGAACTGACTTTTCCCCTCAGCCAATAAAAATTGACAGAATTGAAAAACTTTCTCATAAGGAATAATTTGGAGTCATTAGATGATGATTTCAGTGGTCCAGATCAGTTAATTCCCTCACAAAGCTTGAGCCAATTTGAACAGAAGTCACAGAAGTCTTGAAAGCTCCTAAGCACTCAAAAACAAGCCCTCACTGTGTCTGGTAGCAGAACAACTACCATGAGAGTTTCTGAGGCCCCAACATCCTCTAAAATTAATATATTATCTGACTTGGAAGAAACCTGCAAGTGGCAGCCAATAAACAACAGCAGTTTTATTGTTTCCACCTTCCCTTTTTTGACATGATAATTGAGAAGATGGCAACACTGAAGTTCCATCTCTGATGAACAACCTTCTGCTGCTTGGGGTCACAGCTGAGGAGCTGGGACCTTTCCTTGTTATGTCGGTACCACATTGCAACATCTTCATGTATTTTGTTCTGGTGTCAGTGCAGAAATAAGTGAAGTTCCACTGCACTGGGTGCAATGAAAATCTGAGAAATCATGGAGGCACGGATTCCTGGGGCCGCAGTGCTACTGTTGCTTGCTAACAGCGTTTGAGACAATACAAAGTATTGGCCAGAAGCACCTTATACCTACCCACAATATAGATTCCTTTGTCATTTGTTTATAGCCTGGCCTAATTTTCTTGTTGCAGATAACAAATTGATAGCAGAAACTGAAATTTTCCTTATTTTTTTTTTCTCTGTTTGATCTTTGCTTTTGGGAATAGGAAAAAACAGACAAAAGGAGGGTATTTTGGAAACACTGTTATGTGCAAGGGGGGAGCTGTTCTTTGTTTTTAGAGGTGATATGCATTCCCACTGTTAGATTTATATGGGAGGTATATCATTTACATTGATATGTGTTGGAGCCATCCACATACGACTGTAGCCACACCTATAAACAAAGTACATTTCCTAACTGTATAATTGTTCTTTTCATATCTATAAATTCCAAGAAATATATCAGATTTATATATTTAATATGGAATATATATTCTATATTTCCAAAACCTTTCCTGCTAAACTGAGTACAATACTAGACTCTAAAAATAGTAGAAGAATTGAACATTTCTAAATAAGTATACAAATTAATCAGTAACAGAGGTTAATATCAGAGCATTTACACTCAGCTAAGCTAACATAATGACATGTTCCTAATCTTGTATCTAGACCAACCATGAATAATAGGTTTTAACCAGTTCTCACTAGTTTTAGCCAATGCTTAAAATTTTAGCCCATTTTTTCCATAGCAAACAGCTATCAAATATTTCTCCACAATGCTTCATTTTAGTTGTATTTATTAATTGTTTAGATAATTGCAATTGTAAATGGAACGCTTCACTGATTCTGTTATTAGGGAGTCTGAATTTGAAATAATTTATTAGGTCTTAATTTATGTGCTGTGAAATCTGTTAGATCATTTGCTAGTCAGTATGTTGTCTAGAATAAAGGCATTTCTACAAAGGGATTTTAGGGTGAGGGTCACCAGCATAATCAGAAACATACTCAGTCTGGCCTCCAGCTAAAGATTATATGCTTTTAAGTGTATTTCTGTTTTGCAAAATGGCCTTTTGAAGACTTAGCCATTTCAACAAAATTCCTTTTTTCTATATAAAAAGAGAAAGAGCAATTATTTTGCACTGTTGCCTGACTTCCCACCACCACCACCCTTTCCCCTAGATACAGATGACCCAACTGATCAAGTGTGAGAAGTACATAACTCTCTGGACTGACTTGTCTGAACCTCTGGAAGGAAATCTTCAAAGTGAGGAGCAAAAGTTGGCATTAAGACTAAGCAGGGATTTGATTAAAGATTTGGATTTACCCACACAATAAATTGAGCCAAACTAATTCTTGTCTTGTACAAAGGCACAGTTATGTTTTCCACCGTGTAGGGAAGGAAGTGACATTGGTTGGCTTTCAATTGTAATTTATTGTATTCATCCATATGCTTATTATAACGCAGAGGATTTGTCAGTATGTCCACTGTAAGAAGTAAGTGAGCTGGGGTTTTTTTGTTGCTAAGATCAGTGGTTACAAATAATATTTGGCTGAAGTCTCAAAGCCTGTCTGCTTGTACATGCCACTCTGAAACTGAAACCTTATACTTTGAACGTCTTTAGAAATGTACGTGTTGGGGGCTTTAGGGAAAAAGGTGGGGCTGCTGAATATATTGCTTTGGGCAGGATTTATCTGACCAAATATATATGTCTATATATCAATACAGACATGTATAGAAGTCTATATTGTAGACTTACGTAGATGCCCATATATAGATGTCAGCATTTCAATTAATCACATGCCATACATAACCAAACAAGAAAAGAGGTGTGATTCTTTTTAACCCAAAGACGTCAACTATAGAATGAAACAAATTGTGCTATAGGTACACATAAGAGTACCTGTAAAAAGGGAATTACAGGTAACCAAGCTGTAGTCATCTGAAGTAAGGTGAGATGAATTTCGTCCCCATCAGTATGGTAGACCGGAATGATGTGAAGTTTCATTCTCTCAAGGTACTTCTTTTATCCTAGTAATGACCTATTTAGGCTTTTTCCCCGCCATTGTTAATGACTTTTAAAAGTCAAGGAACTCATTCTCCATTAATCTTACCTACAATTACTCTGTCTCTGCACAAGGATGGAACTAACCACATTTGGATCTATGACCACGGTCTTGAAATATGTGTATGCAGCTTCACTGTCTTCAGTGTAAATAATAAACTAATACAGAACAGGGACAAGAATCTGAGCCTTTCACACTTTTTTTTTCCTTTCCAAAATTAGCTCTTCACATACTTAACACTCATGACCTATTCAGCCTTCTTTTACTCTATAACACGTATTCAGAAGAAACTCCTAATGGACACCAACTATGCAGGAGTATTAATGCTTCAAGAAGTGATAAGCTGATTGTTTTCTGTCAGAAGTCTCTTCCTTGAGCATGGAGAAAGTTAAAAATAATTGTAGTGGAATTTAGGAAAAGGAATAAAATGGGCATAATAATAATACAGTAGGGTAAAGAGCAGAGTGAAAGACATAAGTAATAAACGTGATGAATAATATTAAATGGGAAACAAAGAATATATAAAAACTTTTCATTCAATTTTTTTTTGCTCAGTCATTTAAAATTTCCCCTGAATGCAATTCAGCTCTTGGTTACATTAATAGGTTCTACAGAAACCAGTGAGATAATAATGAAGAGCATAATTTCTCTCTCTTAAAGTAAATGAGATGGTTTTGATCTCAGTGCAATCTGCAAGGAATGAACTCTTCTTCTGTAGGAGCTCTAAGATTAGTTCCTAAAAGAATATCTGAGAAGGCAGGCACAGAAGAGACATTAATAAGTACAAAGACAACTCTTCTTTATGTCATCAGGTTAAAAAAATTTACTTTATCGAAATAACAAAAGCAAACCAGAAAAAATATGAATTGTGGGTTGTAATTTTCAGAAGTGTCCTTTTGGACCTTGTGGATCACAGGTGAATTTTATTTCAAAATTTTACAAGTCATTCATTATAGAATCATGACTTACTCTTCTTTTGCCATTATGGTTCTTTTAACGTTACCTTCTTTAAGAACATCTAAGCAAAGCTACCCACACAACACCAAAAATTGAAGCAACAGTATGGATTACCTCAAGGCCAACAAAATGCCTATCAGAAGACAAAAGTCATTATTATTTCTTTTACATGCTTGCTTTTATTCTCTGTTTGACTTGCTGCTTTCTAGTCTGTTACCGTATTACCTGGATTCCCAGGAGTTTTCTAACTCTCAGCCAATAATCCTCACAGAGGAGGGGGAGGGAGTGTTACATGTCTGTGAGAACCTTTGCAGTTTGTTGCCACTGAGTGAATTGGAACAATTTAGCTTTGAGGAAGTGATTTATACACACACATCCATCACACATAACCTGCTCTGCTCTGTTAACTCTCTGTTTGATCTCTGGAGGGTTGAGTAGATTAGGGAGGGTCTTCACACGGAGGTTTCATTAACAGCCAATCGGTTAACCTGGCATGACTCCTGTTTGTGCATTTGGATACTTTAAAGCGGGAAGAAAAGGAAAAAAAAAATTGTTAATTGGTATCATTATTTCCCAGTTCAGGAAACACCAATCATGCCGTTAGAAAGAATTTGCTTCCTATTCCCTTGATTTTATTTTACTTTTCTTAACAGCGTGGAAAACAGGACTGAGGGTTACTATTTAAGCCATTCAAAAACGCTGATCACAATATGTGAATTCTGGCAGCATGAAGTACATCGGTAATCAAAGAGCACATTAAACATCCAACCATAAGCCACAAAAACTTGGATATTACAGTGCAGTTTAATGAGATAGGGCATGCAGGCCAAGCAGTTGCACTTTTTAAATGTAGCAGTTTAATGGGGGTCTGCTCACTGTCACCTGTTTGTCTGATTGGAAGGGGAGAGGGGGATCAAATCAAATGGTCGACACAATTATGAAACAAAGTTAAAAACCAAAGTCAGTATCATATAACAATATGACTATTATTGTTATCAAAGGGAAATTTTGAGGTATTAGCAGCATATGGTTTTGGAACAGAATAACCAGAGTTCCAGCAGTGACTCCCCATGCGAGCACAGCGCGCCGTGTCTCTGTGGTTTACAGAACAGGGATATATTATTAATGAAAGGATTAAATTAAGTACTTCATGGTATTTTTAGAAACCAAATGGCTGGTTGCACACTGGAGAAGTGCTCACAATAGTTTTACAGTTTATAAACTGATGAAAGTACATAAAAATTTCTAGTTTTGTATTGTTTCAAAGAACTTGTAATAAACAAGTATCAGTAATTGTAGGGAAATATGTGGAAAAAGTTGACAGAGGAACTGTGTGGGCTTATTAGTTGTAACTACAACAACAAAATGGAAAAATTTTGCAATGGATATTAATATTTCTTTCAATAACAAACTCAAAGGTCTGATGCCACCTTCTATACAAACTGTTACAATCTTTGAATGTTTAAATATTTATCTGCTATTAATGAATACCAGTAGTCCACTGTATCTCAGACTTTGTCCATACCGTACTCTCTCACCCCTCACCTCCCAGACGTCCAGAAAAACAGATGTGCTCTGTAACATGCCCTGATATTTAAATGATAACAGATTACTTGGTACAAAGTTTTGGAAATTTAGTCTCTTTCATATTAAGGTTACGATTCAAACTTTGCTGGCATTTGCAAATGTGGTGATTGATAACACACAAGAGAGAGAGAGGCAGCTGGAGGGAAAGACTACATTTAGGGTTTCATGGATAAAAAGCAGCAACCTTAACTGTATACGGAATTTTATTGGTAGTAAGATGCTTTTCCTGTTGAATTGTTTCCTGTATTTCCTTTACCTTTCATTACCTGTCTCTTTTAAGCCTTTACAAGAAACATACAACAGTACTGTCATCAGTTTCCCAAAATAAGCAGTCTCGTTTCCAGGATGGCAAGGATATGAGCACAGCTACTGCCTTATGTGAACCAAATAGAGATTCTTTTAATCCAATAGAAAACAGAAAATTTTGTATCCATCACAATGTTTTTGTTATTGTTAACAATCACATCTCTGAATGAATGATTATGATCCATACACAGATATCATATATTTTCATATACTCTTTATAATATCTTGAATTTTCTTCTCTGTTTTCTATGGTAATGAAATCCACAATGCCAGCAGCAACAGCTACAATGTCCCTCCCCAATAACACTGCTAACACACTGGCACTGTTCCTCTGATTTTTATCCACCTTACATACTTTCTGTTGTCTTATACTATGGTTACATCAAAACCACTTTATCCTTTAGCAGGACACAGAATGACAGGATGTGAGTTCATTTCATTCTCAGTGAAAGTAATTTAATTCCTGTGTTAGAAGACATGGAAAGAGAAAGGTTGTGATCTATGATTTCTATATTTAATTTATATGTCTTTTAAAGATTTGTGTGAGATTGAAAGGCATACAAGGATGGGGATTTTAAAATCTTAAAAAGTGATTTTTAACAGTTTTGTAGAAGTAGTGTATCTTCCCTCATAGGGTCTTTCCCTGGTAATGTTGTTCATTTCTCTATGCTTTTTAATGTGCTTTGATTTCATGAAAAGCACTGTGTAAACACTATTTGTTTGCCTGTTTGTTTCCTGTACTGAAATTGAGCTTTCTATGATGATTAACATGAACGAAAGCTTTATAAGTATCATGTCTTTGGAGATTTTATTGTCAGAATAAGGAATGCCTCCTCTGACCTCTCCCGGCTGTAGCAGGCTTTGGATCTAGCCCCTTAGAAAGATAAAGTACATTGTTATGAAATAATGGGGTTTGTTTTCAGCATGAAGTTACCAAAGTCAGATACTGAATGGTATGTATTTCTAGTAAAATCTGAACCTTTTGTTACCTTGTTTTAAGCCAACATTTTACAGTGGTTTGTAAAAGGATTACTATTGGAAGTTGAACAATAGGAGGCATGGGCATCTTAGGTTTACCTTTAACTGAATGTGACTCCCCAGACTTAACAAATAGGGACTGAAGAAAAGACTGAAAAAAGCTGTTAATTCATCTGGGTAGATGTAGCCAGCAATGAGAGAAAGTTGCTGCCACAAAGCTACAAAGGATGCATGTAATCTTCTCTCTGAAGAGAGGTGCACTCAACCTGGGCTTTTGCTTTGGAAATTAAAATAAAGATAGCTTTCATTTTGTATAAAAGATGGTACAAGATTTTGCTTTTGTTGTTGTTCAGACGGACACCCACCTTCACCCACAGCCAGCTCACACTGTGTTGAAATGGGGATTGATGCAGAGATGGAAACAATCAAGTGAAGCAGCAAACGCCGCAGCCCATTTCAAAAGCATTCCTTTTCCAGGCCATCAGCCACAGCAGCAGCGCGGGAAGCCTCTCCTGATCTTACCACTACTGAGCGGCAGCTTGATGGTGTTTATGCATTGAGGGACCCCACTGGTGAGGAGACCTGCAGCTCCGGAGCACCAGAAGTGACGTTAAGAGAAATGGGTACAATTGACAATGGAACTGTTCACAGCACTAAGGCTGTGAGCCCATCAAGCATCCCCTCTATCATGTTTATTGCTCATTACTCAGTTTTAAAGAGGCTTTTTAATCCTAGAGAATTTAATGGAAATATTTGCTTTTCTGATATTTTTCTTATTCAGTGAATGAACATCAAGTTCGACAGATGTCAGTGTGTCTAAGAGTTCACGAGCTACATTTATCTTCAAACTACGCTACAAGGCTTATGCAATGCTCCAATGCAGGCTGTCAAACATGTTTGTCCTCCCCATTATACTAACTAAAACTGTTGTGTCACTGGGCACTTCGTGTCCCCCTTTCAGCTCCATTATTTTATACTATATTTTATACTATCTTATCTATACTCTCCCTTATCTTATACTTTGACTGCATGTTATCTGATGCTGAAACCATACAGAGACTTAAGTCTTGTTTGTGCCCTCCAGGTGAGCCTATAACACTATAAATATAATGTTTACCTCAAAACTTCATCCTCTTTCACTCTTGTCCTCTGACACTGCAGCTCTAGCGCTAAGCCTGGGATGTTACAGTGATTTCCATGGCAAATGGATGTCAAACACAGGAACAGGGTTTTGCTTGATCCACTGAAGAAGCAAGACAGAATGAGAAAACCTTTATCAAAAGATTAAGAAAAGATCTGTAACAGAAAAGAATATCAATAACAGGAGTGAAAAGGCAGACGTGTTTCCCAAATATTTCCAAAATACATTAATGAAAAAGGCCTCCCACCATGTTCAGTTGATGAGGATGGCAAAATACTTTTCATTTTAATAGTAGCTCAGAAAAATATTAAAAGATAGCTCCTACAAAAGCAGACAACGGCATGTCCAAATAACTTACATTTAAAGGTTCCAGAAACAGCTTGTGAAGGAACTCTCTGGGCCATTAATGTTGATTTTCAATACATTGTGGAACACCAGAGACGTTGCAGAGAGCTGAAAGACAGCTAATGTTGTGCCAATATTTTAAAAGGGCAAATAAGACGACCCAGGTAATTATGGGCCTGTCACACTGACATTGATCCCAAGCAAAACAGCTGGCTGATACAGGACTTGATTAATAAATTAAAGGAAGGTAGTATAATTAATGCCAATCAACATGGGTTTTCATCAAGCTAAACTGATATCTTTTATGATGAAATTACAAGTTTAGTTAAAAAGGGAATAATGGAGAATTCATATATTTAGACCTCTTTACGACATTGATTTTGTACTCCCTGATTTATTTATTTATTTATAAACTAACTAAGAAACTGTGGTGACAAAAATACAGCATAAGACATACCAGTAAAACTGTTTGACTGTCAGGTCTCCAAGCATAACTGCAAATGGACATGCACCATTGAGAATACAGAGGGTTTTTTAGGATTACCACAATTTGTTTGTATCAAAAACCTGAAAAAATTACTTTCTCTATAAATACTTACCCATACTCATATATGTATATGAATCCACCAGGGTTAGTAACTAATGAAGCGAATGACAAAGTGGTACAAGCCACCACATAACCTAAGCATAAGCAAGCACTTTGATCCTAAATATGGCCAGATGTACCTCTGAGAATAATCACTTATTCTGGGTTACAACCTCAAACCATCTCTGAAATAAAAAACAACACCAAAAAAAAAAAAAAACCCCACCAAAAAAACAACAACAAAGAGAGGGAGTGGGAGGGAGAGAGAGAGAGAAAGAAAGAGAATGAGAGAGAGAAATATCAGTGAATTATGAGCTGAGCTCAAGTTTCCAGTATGTTTCTCAACTTGAAGGGGCAAATACAATCACTGGGTACAGGAAGCGTATGTTCAAATAGAAAGGGAGGTTGCACTAACTCTGTGCTCAGAATCTGTGCTGCTGAATTTGGAGCAATGATGTCCAGCGCTGGTACCCAGAGGTAAAGAACCATCCTCGGGAATCAGAGTTTGAATAGAAGTCACAAGAAAGATGTGTGGATCAGAAAACTGACTTCTTTTTGAGGTACTTGAGAGCTCAATTAAATACTTTACAGCAAAGAAAGCAAAGGCATGACCATACCATACTCTTACACACTTATTTAAGTAACAAAATTGAATAAAAGAAGGCTTTTCAGTCCAGATGAAGATTTAACAGGTTTCCATTTCTCTGAGTTTAAGTTGGAAAGGTCAGAATAGCAATAATCTACCACTGAAAAAATAAATCATTTATAGAGTCCTTCCTTTTGTGTCTGGCCTCTCCCTCAGATCAATTAATATTGACCTCCATTCTGCACAATTGTGCACAGAAGTGAACGTGTTCTCACCCAAAGCCGAACAGGTGGTGTAGTCTCTTAGGACAGACAAGATAAGTATTTTGAGCCTTCTACACAGAATGAAGGATGTATCTTTCATTCTCCTATACCTTGGCTAATGCTTTAACCGAACTCACAGCTATAGGGCAAAACCTATCATTGGTGATGATGCCGCTTTTTGCAGAGAAAGCAAAGCCTGCTGCCACATTTGATATGGAGCACAGTTCTCTAAGAATATCCCAGTTGGCTATTTTCTAAGAGTATCTGCAGGTAACTTAGATTGAGAAAGAAGAAATATTTAGTTTGCAGCTCTTTAATATGCACCGAACAGTCTCTAGCTTCTCCACTGTCCTGTTGATCAACTTTTGGTTACTGGCTAAAGAAAGACTTCAGGATCCTGGAAAACTTGCAGTTTGGCACAGAATTTATTACTTGCCGAATTGAGGTAACCTTGGACTTAGCCATCATCTGAAAAATACTTTTCAGGACATCTGGAACTTAACCTAAAAAGTTAGTTGCACTTCACTGCTGTTGTAGATCTAGTCCAGAATCCCTTATGCTCTATCATGGGTGCAAATCTTACCTTGTAATCAATTCAGAAGAATCAATTTAACTTGGAAGCAAAGAAATTAAAATAAAATAAAACCATGTATTATTTCATACAGATTTGAAAATTGTCTTTTCTGAGAGGCACATAATTTTCCAAAAAAAAAAGCATATAATGAAATAAATGCAAGTTATTACAATGATCTATAATTTTGCCTCATTGAATAAATATATCTGATAGGCAGCTTCCTGTAAACTTCAACATACAAATTTTAAATCTATATTTCCATTTTTCACTTTAAAAAAACCCATAAATGTAACTTATGTATGGTCATTCCTAGGGCAATGCAAGATTAGACAAAAGAGTCTACTCGGTAGTGCTCAATGGTGATCTTGAAAAACTTGAAGAATATAATATAGACCAGAATTTCCTATCTGAGCTTTAAATTTCTTTGCTTTTACATTTTATTCAGACCCTTAACTTTATTTAAACGTATTTTTGATTGCATTTATAAAATATTTAAGTTTTAATATACACAGCATCATTAGCCTACGCTGTGAGAAGCGTAAAAGCATATGAAAGTAATAGCTTCCTTGACATACAAGAGGATTGATATGCATGCATTGAATTTTTCTGTATTCTATGAACTCACATTTCATGGAGAGACCAAATTTATAGAAAAGGAAAATCCCTCATCCAGTTTCAACTTCATAGGAGCTTAGCATAGGAACATGAGGTATGTGTGGTCTTAGTATCATCTTTGCAAATTAAATTTCAAGATGGAGATCATTAGAGAGTATTGCTTGCAGGAGTGATTTTTTTTTTTGGTAGTGTTATAATTTAATTTTTAAACCTGAGAGTTTGTTCTTTTCTGTGCTGTTTCAGAAAGTTGCAGTTAGAGAATAAAGCCTTTTAGATAGCTGTTTAGCAACACAGCAAGCAATTTGAGTTAAAGAATGATCACTGTTGGTCATCAGCATATTAGTATCCCTTAGACTTCTGAGACTTAAACGTTCCACTAAAAAATGCACTGCTAAAGATGCGAGCATTTGAAATTGATACATAGCCCTTTTGGGGTACCTCCATGATCCAAATGTATAAAGCATGCAAAAACTTTTTAAAAAGTTGTCATACAGGCTGGGTCTTTCTGTTTGAAATAAGTTTTTGAAGATTTATTCCTGCATTTCTCTCCAGTGCTTATGTAGAATGGTAACTGGATTGGTGTTGCTTTACTGCTCTCCTTCAGACTTCAGCAAGAGAATGGTTTTGTTCAGCTACAATTCCTTAATTAAGGAATAATGTCATTCAAGTAAAATGACAGCAAGATAATGTTGAGGTCAACTAAACTGTGTAAAGGTAATTTTTGAAATTTGCCATTTTGAAAATTTTTGTAGATATGTATGGCTATAATTAAAAGTCAAATCCAGTAAAACAGCAGAAAACGGTGCCTAAAGAAAAGTGGTGGCTATAATTCTTCAAGAGGGTCCCTCTCCCAGGCAGGCTGCAATGTCACTCCCAGCTAACATATGGTAGCAGTCAAGCATGTAATCTATCTGGGAGTCTTAGCGGCAATACAAACAGGCTACATCCTCCCACTCTTCTTTAAGGACATATCAATGTGCACTTAGTTAATAAAAATCAGCATTCCTTCAATTTCACCCCACCTGTCCGGGAGATTTTTTATTTGGCGTGAAGCACGAGCGATCTGGTTCGGACCCATCTGGGCTGATCTCTTCTTCCTAATCTGTCAGTCTGGATACCCAATAAAACACCACTTGCTCACTCTGCCCTCAGCTGTTCCTTTTGAACCAGAGACCGAGGGAAAGTGTGGAAAATGGTAAGTGTCAGAGATAATATTTACTAGAATGGTAATACCTTAAAGAACATGAGTCAAAGCAATCAGGTTCTGAATGCAGTTGCCTGCAGCTTCTTGTTTTGATCTCTGCTTCAGCACTTTAACTGCAACGAGCTCCAGTTCAGGGCTAAAGCATCTTATGAATCAATGTTGTTCCTGAAAATTTTATTTGGAGTTTGACTTTGAAAATATTATTTTCCTTGGTACTTACACATGCACTTCTTTCATGACACCTGCACATTACAATTAAGCCCTTGTCAAAGAGGAAAGGAACAGAAAAAAAAAAAAAAGAAAAAAGATTTTTAACAACACCATAGTCATCCATTAAAAAAAAAAACAAACTTACGCACTTATGAACACGAGTTATTTGGAGAAGGAAATAAAAAAAATAACTAAGTAGATCAACCTTGTAACTTTGTTCTAGACCTTTACAACATACAAACTGTGCAAATCTGACCTTTGCTATGACAGAAAGCATAAAACAAAATACAGTCCTTGTGCTGGTCCTTGGCTGTGTGGCAGACCACTCCCTAGCACAAGAGGGAATTTAGTGAGTCTTCCAAACACAGTACAACCTCCATCGGCTGCAACCACACACACAGCCAGCCAACTAACCCACAATTTAGGTAGTCCCTTAAGTTCTTGTCAGTGTGCACAAGTAGCATTATCACCTATAATTGACTACAGGACTTCAATTATGCTGGCAAATTTAGCAATAATTACACATCTTTGCCACCATTCAGGAATTACCTCTCAGGGCATGAAATCTGTTTATACTCACTTCCAACAAATTCAGAGTTCAGTGTGTTTGCTCAGCTACATGGGTTCATTCAGCTGTAACGATCTCGTTCGTTACATGAAGCGTTCCATGAAAAAGTATCTTGATCCACTCCTTGGTTTCTCAAAGAAACCAGTGTACAAAAAGGACAGTTTGTTTGGCACAGAAAGAAAAACATCTCTCTCCTCCTGACACAGCAGAACTTTCTCCCACCACTAAAAATTATTTCCACTGGCATAGGAGCTGGGTTTTGTGGTGGATAGAGTGGCTGCTTAGAGAAATCTAGGATTATCCTAAATTAATTACTTTCTTCATTAAGTTCACTACTTGTCAACCTCTACCTTCCTGCTTGTTCATTTAAAAGAATGTTTTTGAGCCCAAGAGTTCATATAATTCTCTCTTTGGAGAGGCTTGACAGGTATCAGAAGGCATCATCTTGCTACGGGAAAGCACTCGTCACGGTGGCAATACAAGAATTTTAGAAGAATAAAGCAGACTGTGCCATGTGATTCCCCATTTTTCTGCCTCCATCACATCCAGAATGATTTACAGTAGCCTGCTGCTGCTCTTCATTTCGCCCCTTTATCAGGTCTTGCATCAGAAACTTTCCTCGGAGGAAAGCTGTCCTGCTGTACCCCACTGCACTGGTCCCCGGCATCTTCCCTCCTCCCCCTCGCACGTCCCCTGCCCCACAGAAAGAGAGAGCAACAACACAGCACCTGGGACATGCAGATGCATCAGCAGTGAGGAAATACCACTTATTATCCAAAGAGAAGGCTGAAATAGGGTAACTTCATAGGCCAACATTGGAGGAAAAAGGAGGGCTCACACATAGCACACAGAGACTGTGTAAATGGCACTTCAGGTGAAAACTATTTCACATCACTGCATTAGACTAAGCCCCAGCTGGGCCACCCTTGCCAACTGCTGAGTCCCAACCTCCCCTTCACATTTTTTTGTCTTTTGTTCTTAAGGGAACCGATTAAATTACTAAAACTAAAGCCAATTCCTGATATCAGCTCCATAAAATTATATGTGAGTAGAATGAATAGCTTGGATCGGAAGGGACCTTTAAAGGTCATCTAGTCCAACCTCCCTGCAATGAGCAGGGAGTTCTTCAACTAGATCAGGTTGCTCAGAGCCCCATCCAACCTGACCTGGAATGTTTCCAGGGGTGGGGCATCTACCACCTCTCTGGGCAACCTGAGCCAGTGTTTCACCACCCTCATGGTAAAAAATTTCTTCTTTCTATCTAGTGTGAATCTACCCTCTTTTAGTTTAAAGCCGTTACCTCTTGTGTTATCACAAAAGGCCTTACTAAAAGGTTTGTCCCCATCTTTCCTGTAGGCCCCCCTTTAAGTACTGAAAGGTTGCAATAAGTTTTCCCCGGAGCCTTCTCTTCCCCAGGCTGAACAACCCCAACTCTCTCAGCCTGTCCTCACAGGAGAGGTGCTCCAGCCCGGCAGGGCTGCTCTCAATCCCTTCATCCCCCAGCCCATATTGATAGCTGGGGTTGTCTAGCATATAATACCTTTTGCTATAAAAACTTTGCAGAATAAAACCTTTTCAAGCCCTTCTGGCAAACATGACGTGAGTAGTTGCTGCTGATACAACAAAAACTATCTTGCTATATAGCAAAGATAAACAAGGAGCACATGTAATACTGGAAATTGTTTCTCATCACAGCAGCACCTTTGGAAATTAACTCATTCTTCTTAAAAACTTTTTTTCCACATCAAACACTTGTCGGGAATACTGCGGCTGCTCTCTTAGGAAACATAACCACCTCTGCAAGACCTAATTTCTCTGTGAAGGTTAATTAGTTTAATGCAGGAAATAGTCTAGCGGAGTTGGGGATTTCTTCTTCAAATAAATGAGTTAGACTCAAGTTTGGTAAATACCGCCTGAGAAAACATGGCTCTGGGATGTAATGCTTTGCACAACAGAGCTTTGGTACAGTAGAGGAGAGAGAATAACATCCCACAAGTTCTACCCGAGTTGACAATTTGTTAAGCTTCTTATTAAACACTTACAAGAACTGGAATGGCCTCATTTGGAGGGTGGAATTGCTTCCTGCTTACTTTTGTTACCCTCTGTTTTGTTCAGTACAAACCTAATCTGAACCAGAACACAGCTGAGGTTGGGATTTCTGAATGAGCTGCAGACTGACATCTTGCTGAGATACAGATGGTTCGGTGAGAGGATTTTTCATCATGGCATATCAAACCACATTATTTTAATTTGCTCTAGACAATAGCAGTGTGCAAGAGAGTAAACAATTTATTTTCGTTGCATATCCATTTGCATAGACAAGATTATCACATACATTTAAGATGGTAAGATACCGATGTCTGAAACTCATAACCTTAAAACCACAGCTTATTTGGGCATCACAAACTTAATTACCCCAAATCATGTCACTTATGGAAACGCTTAGAAGATTATTTTCAAACTGGCAATTTAGGTCTCAGTCAGGATTTGATTTGCGTTCCTTCTTCAAATTTTAGGGAGCTTACATTTCTTCCCTGTCTTTCCCCTCCCAGCTCCTGCTTGATTTTCAAGAGCTGTAAACTGAAAGCCACCACACAAACTATTCTGTTGATACAGGAGTAAAAGTTAACTCACTTTTCATCAGAAGGGTAACAGGAGAGGCAACCGGATACACACATGGTCTGACAAGTAGAAAGGTCACTTTATTGGATGTCTTCTCAGAAAAAGAGAGATAACTTTTAAGGTGGTATTATATAGGCTTGATGACAATATTTGATATACAAACCCGTATTTCTGATTGTTTCGGTAGCCTGTATGGTGTTTATTTGGATAGTTTCCCAGGGATTTCCTGCTTTATTAAGGAGACCGCATCCTGGAGCGTAGCGTTTACATAAGTTACCTACATGATTAAATGAGGTAAGTAAAATACATGGAGGAAGCCTCCGATACCACAGGCATTATAGTTAAAAAAGAGTAGTTTAATAAGGAAAGATTAACAACAAATCTTTTTGTTGCTTAGCTCTAAAGACTATTTTTAAGCCATCAGGAAAAGTTTTTATATACGTATCAGAAAAGTTAAAGCTTAGTAAGAAAAAACACAAAATTTAGGTGTATTTACCACACACTAAGAATTATTGTGTTCTAGAAACTTGGACTAAATGAAGACATGAGTGTAAAAGCACCACCTGGCAACAATGGCTGCTGGCAAAAACCTCCTTACCAGTTTGATCTGCTGAGAGAAAACTTCAGGTGACTTACATTTATTTTACAGATTTTTTTTTTTTTACTAAATTTAAATTATCTTCTCGTTGGTTTAGGACATTGGAAATACCACCAAAAATCAGTGCCTCCAGTTGAATACACATTCTTTTTGTAAAACTTAACTTATTTTAAAGTACTCAAACACTGCTTAAACTCTCATTATAAGGGAGCGAACAGCAATTTAAGTGTTTTTCAAAAAAAGGTTAAAACTCAACATAATTCCCCCCACCCCCTTGTTGCATTTAGAACAGGACTGTTAAAGCGTAACTGAATAAAGCAGAACTACTACTACTGAATGCCCACAAATTCTCTACAAATTTTGAAGCACTTAATTTAAAAATGTTCAGAAAAACTAAATTTCATAACCCCGAACGCACAAAAGTGATTACAATAGAACACATTGCTTAAAACCTACATAACAGATCCATACATAATGCTGATAATATGCCAGATAGTCACAAATGCCAACAGAATCAATTCGGCTATAATCGCTATTTGTCTTTTGTTATCCTTCGTGCTAGTCTTCATAACTCATAGAATAGATTGAACTAATTCTAACACAATCACAACTCTGGTTAAAAGGGTGCTGGTTCTCAAAAACAGATCTGTAGAAGGATGGTTTTAAATTGATACTGTCCAAATCACCCATTTTGAGTTCTGTGTATTGCAACAATCAGCGAACAGAAGCGAGTCACCACTGGACAATTCTGCAACACTTCGGTGCTTTTACTGGGTCCAAAAACAGTGAGCAAAGTGAGACTGCAGCAGCAACACAGTTTATGAATCACAGAATCACAAAACTGTACAAGTTGGAAGGGACCTTTGGAGATCATCTAGTCCAACCCCCCTACCAAAGCAGGGTCACCCAGAGCAGGCTGGACAGGAACACATCCAGGTGGGTTTTGAATGTCTCCAGAGAAGGAGACCCCACAACCTCTCAGGGCAGACTGTTCCCGTGCTCTGGCACCCTCAAAGTAAAGAAGTTTTTCCTCATGTTGAGATGGAATTTCCTGTGTTTTAGCTTGTGTCTATTGCCCCTTCTCCTGTTATTAGGCACCACCGAGAAGAGCCTGACCCCATCCTCCTGACACCCGCACTTTAGATATTTAGGTATTTAATTTATATATTTAGATGTATATATTTAAATTAGATATAAACATATGAAATATGAGTAATATGACATTTCCATACGTTAGAATTTTTCAATTCTACTTACATACATAGGATGGTTCAAGTTGTCTAAACGTTGAGTTCTTGATGCTGTTTAGATACTTCAGGCAATCTGAGTTTTCTGTACAGAACTCACAGGTACAACATAGCACCTACAGGAGGGAGACATGCATCCTCCTGGCGTGACAGTGTATCCTGTCACCCACAATGGTATTAACTCAGTCCTAACTAGAATCAACTGAATTCCAGCAGTCTGTTCTCCATAGGTGTTAGCTGTTTGTCCTTTTAATTTTTCTGCCAAATATTAGAAGAAGGAAATCCCTTCAGGACAAGAGAAGTATGCTGCTATACGCCTCAGGCAGTCCAGTAAGCAGTAGTGCTCCGCAGACGTAGGATATGCTTCATCAATGTACCTTTTATGTTCTCCAATAATAACAGCCGTTATGAAAGAGTATTTCGTTCACATGCCGAATACCATGAAACAGCCTTTAATATATCATTGCTGCAAAGAAATTATGAAAGTTCTTTCCAGTCTTGGCTGACATTCAGCAGATTACACCATCCCTTTACCTCAGTTTCTCCATCTGTGGGTCTGGCCACATTTGTAAGAAACTAGGAGATACAGACCAAAAGTACTGCAAGATGCAAAGTGGTTTTTGAAAACATCTTAATAAGAAGCGATTAAGAGCTTGCTCATCATTCACAGACTAGGCTAATATCTACAACTAGTAACAATTCTGCAAAGTAGCAACTTTGCTTCCAAGCAACTTGTCAAAGAAGTATTATTGTTTAGAGGATTCCTTACACAGGCCAGAGATTTTCCTCCCCTTCACCCCTTCTCTATCTTCATCTTGTCTATGGGCAAGTGTTGGTGTCATTGCAGTTATAAAGGGTTTCTTTAAAGCTTTTACAGTTTTCCCTATTTATAAACAGAGGTGCAAGGCAGAAGGGTACATGCTGCTCAGTAAAGAGTTCACCCTTTGAACGCACCACCCCTTTTTCCTCCCTTTCTTGCATTTATCTGATCTGAGACAGTTATTTTGCTAACTGGGTTAAGCAGGAGCCCGGCTTATTGCATTATGGGGGTATTCCCATATGGAAGTGACCACGGGCCAATTACCTCTTCAAATAGACCAGGCGCGTTTATTTGTATGTGTGATTCCATAAACATGAGCAGACTGGAGTATAAGTTTGTACTGCCAGCAGCAATTTCGCCTGCTTTCACAGTAGCAAAACAGAACCACACTTACAGCCTAAGAGCCCAGTGAACTCCTGCTTTTGGAGGACACTAGAAGGGGGCCCCAGCTCAGCAGTTTGGACGCTGAGTGGCAAACACCATCTGTATCCTTTTCCCTTCCATAAAAGGAACCTTTATAGGAGTGTAAAGGAAAACAAAGAAAGATTACAACCAGTAGTTATAAATACTCAAATGAATAGTTAATCATCCAATAAGAATGTGAATTCTCTCAAGACATGTACTAAAGCAAATTAGTCGAAAATATAAAACTATTGAACAAGGGTGCTCCAAAAAGCAAGTGATAAACCCAGCCAAACAAAAATCTTCCCCCATCCCAACTTTACAGCTGTTACTAAAATACAACTAGGAAAGCAAAAAGCTTAGAACTAGTATTTTTATTTTGCTCATTTGACTTTAGCTAATCTTGGATTTCCCACATTTTCCCATTCTGAACAGAAAAGCTGAGGCACAGCCAGCGTGCTTACATGGGATTCACTTACAGAGCTCTAAAGCCAGTAAATTGCAACAAAGACTGCCGGGGGCACTTATGGAAGCCTATCTTGTGGTGCCGTTTGCAGTTCGCCAGCCCTAGAAATCAACACCATGAAGAAAAATAAACACAGTTTTGACATTTACAGTAGCAAGAATTAGTGTTGTATCCAGGCAAGGACCAAGGCATTTAAAACAGAAGTTAGTGGATTAACCACCCTAACAGCTTAAACTGCATGTTTATTCAAGCTGCAACAAAAAGTCAGCCAGTGAAACAAGGGCCCTTCATCGTGAGTGTGTGTTCCACAAACAGTTAGAACAGTTTTAAGTTCTTTTTTGTTTAGGGGTTTGTTTGTTTCTAAGGAGAATATAATTGACCCAATTGGAAGCAGTAGGCTGGTGGGCTAACCGCCTCTCTGGCCGTACATGAAACGGCAGCACCACCAAGAGGCAGTGAATGGCTAGTCAGCTAACAAATAAAAAAAAATAATCAGAGTACACTGGAACATTCAACCCCCCATCATATACATGTTATATACATATACAGAGCAGCCTACATGTATATATACAATTATGTGTCATTATACATACGCAAGTACTTAATTTCAACACGAATTTCTTTTATCAGTTGAAATATTCCTGATGACAAGATGTGCAACACTACCTGATCCTGATAAATTCTGTTCTTATACATCTGTTGACTGTAACTTCCACTTGAAAAACATCTTCACATCTGTGGATGTGGATGACTGTGGATGTGGAAGCAAGTCAGTGCTTGGTTCAAGAAAGGTAGTTAAAGCTTTTAATTGGAATCATGCCTATGTAGCTACATCTGGTTTGTCACTTCCTGTTACTAGGGGTAAAGGCATGTGCATTCTGAAATAAAAAAATAATAGAAGGACTTCATGCCAGGAACAAGTGTCTGAACTTAAATTTGATATAATTCCATTTAGCTTTCCAGTTGAATTTTCTTTTAGAATAACCTTACCTACTTTGTGAGGGAAATTTGATGTTTTCCAGAAAGTTCATCTTTTTAGTGTTTCAAGACAGCAGTAACTGCCAAGTAATACAAAAAACCCAGGGCAGATCCCTCAAAAAAACTGCAAACAGTTTATGTGCCGTCTCATCTAAATACTTCTCCTAGAGATTACTCATTAGGGCAGCGCAGGGATTTTCTGCTGTTTAGCACAAGATACAGTTAAGTTCTCGACATCTCAGTCAACCTTTAAAGTTTCTCAACCAGGAACTCCTTCCCCCCTTGTACCTCCCTCATGCTGCAGCCTTTGAAGCCACATCAGCAAAACCCTCCTGAAAAAAAAGTATACAGTAGACCATTTTAGTAATTTCAGATCCTACAGCAAGGAAATAGAAGTTTTGGCATGCCTAAGGTTATACACCTAAAGCAACTTTCATTTTTAGGACTGAAAAAAGCCATGCTAAATAGTCACTATTTGAAATGACATACTGAAGTTGGGATACCCAATAGCTGATGTTGAGAGGTATCTGCGCTTAGATTTATTCTAAATGCTACTCCCTAGCACAAAGATCAATGCTAGGATTTTGACTCCATGTACCCACCGTTCCCGATTTAAAAATTATTTCTGATTTAAAATTAAATGTGTAAGCACCTCATCACAGTTTTAAGGCACAGAAAAGGTACTAAAGGAAGGAGTCCACAAGTATCAGCTTAGGATCAGGTAACACCACATACTCACAGTAAAATTAATACTGAAATGTGTTTAGTTTAATGAGAAATCTATGTATCTTATTATGTTAGCTAGGACACTCAGTCTGCTCTCTCCAAGTAACACTACACAATAAAATTTGTTTCTTTGCTTAACATGAGTTTAATCAGGTTCTCACTATTTTCTGCAAGTGGATTGAATGTTTTGTGACTTAGAAGTCTTGACAAGGAGGGCAAAAAGTTGCTTCCATTCTGGATTGTCAGGCATTCCCAATGACCTTTCATATTTTAGGTGACAATTTGCAGGCAAAATCATTGAAGTTTCTTAATATCTTCAGAGGAGTCACCGGAGAAAAAAGGAACCTAAAAAAAAATAATCCAAATCAAGTCAAGACTACAGCAACTTCACTTGAACAAATATAACCTGCCTGAAAGCAGCACTAGAGACATTAAGTACTTCAACCTCTACTGCTGCATGAAAAAGATTTTTTCCTGAAGATTTAGGAACTGCTTTGATACTAGTGTGTTACTTTCCTATAAAGTCAGAGTATCTTAGAATTCTTTGCACAAGATATGTCTTAAATTTCTACAGTTTAACTTTGATAAGCCAACTGCATTTTCATTCTGTAATAGTAATCAGCCTAGATTTAGCTTTTTAGGATAACCAAGAGCTTCAAGTACATACCTCAGGAAGATAGTTTTTCTTCTTATCTTAAATATAAAGAGCTTCTGAATATGGATGCATCTTGAAAAAGTGCAGCATTAAAAATTACAGTACACAGCTAATTAAATAATTTTAACATATATTCTGCAAAGAATTAAACTTCCCTTCTTCCAGATTTGCTTAACTATACTTGTATTTTCAACAAAACAAAAAGCTATGCAAAGAGCAATTCTGCAAATTAATCCTCCAAGCGAGGCCAAAGAAGAGCAAAAGAAACTATTTCATCTTTGAATTGTTTTATTTTATCAAGACAACAGCTAATACAGAGTTTACAGTGCTGAACACACTGTTCATCATGCAAGAAGTATATTTAATTTTAATCCTTTTCTAACTACTGCTACTCAGTGACAGTATGGGATTTTTGTATTTGCAGGGTAGAGCATTTATTAACTCAAGCCTTGTCTCAAGTGTGGTGCAATCAGAATGTTCTGAACAGCTGGTTAGGAAGATAGCCAAGATGCAAGAAAGATGTCTGAGCCTCCTTTTCAAGGGCAGCCAACTCTTGTACTGTAGGTGCCAGAATATCCACATGGCCTTTATAGAGTCCACCTGCCAAGACAGAACCAAACTAAATGATGTGTTCAAAACCATTTTTCAGCAGAACTAACAATGTTCAACCACAGTCATTCAGAAAGTTGCAGTAACTTTGCTAACTTGTTAAAAAAAAGCACAAAAAAGAAACCAAAATACAGGCATACACACACTTTGGTCACTTGCAACCAATAGACTGCTGGTAACAAATCCAGAAGACAGCAAAGAACTAGCTTTTTTTTTTTTTAAAGTAAATCTGTCTTGTACTTACACAGCAGATAAAGAAACTGAGCATTGCGTAACAAGTTGTTAATTCAAGAGTAGTTCATTGCTTACCACCCAGAGCTCTTTTCTGCCCATATGTAACTTTCCCATCAAAATCATCTACTGGCACTTTTATGTCTGGTTCAACTTGGGCAATAGTGCAGTTTAAGTGTTCTTCAATTTCCCCCAGCAACTAGAAAAAAAAAATTAAAATGTTTTAAAGTACTCTTATGGTCCAAAACTTCAGACAGACTAATGTTCTGAATAGTCACATTCAAGTAGTTTCAACAGGAACTGTACACAGAAAATTTGGTCACAGACACCAAAGACTAACACACTTTTCCCCCCTCAAACGAAGTTCCTTTCCAATCTCAGTATGCTTTTACCCTACCTAGAAACCTTTATTTTACCCTACTTATGTGAGTGCAGCAACTTTGTTATAAAGAGCTCACAGTCCAAACTTATTTTACCACAGATGATGTATCATTCACACTTCTGTAATGTAGAAAGAAGGGAAGCACTATGAATTTAACAAGCATTCATACTTGGTATATAAATCCCAACACAGTGTTGCCAGGTTAGAGAACAACAGTTTTAAGTTACAGTTCTGCAACAAACCATCTAAATAAAAACATGTAACTAACATACTGTAACTCTTAACAGCATTTGATTAGGGAAACTAGAGAGAGACTATGAAGACTACAACAGAATTGGCTGAGAATATTAAAATAAACTTTTATATAACTAAAGAAATAACTTAAAGAAAATATAATTTTCTATTTTCTTCTTCAAATGAAATCAAAGGTTACAAACAGCCCACAACTAGCTTTGTATTTCTACTACACGGCTAAAACAAGAACTATATCCCACAGTCTTTTAGAGTAATTAGAACATTCTGGTTAAGCAAAACGTTTACCTGCATCTCATTGTACCATATGGTACAACCTCCTTCTTCCTTCAGTCGAGTATTGTAACACCCTTTTCCACGGCTACTGCACACATGATACCAAACCTACAAATAAAGGAAAACTTCTAAACTTTGTGAAATAGCTTAGTACATTCATTTTGATTAATGAAAAAATACAGAGATCTATTTAAATTCCCCTTCAATAAGCAAGAACAAGCAAGCAGGTTTCCAATGCAGAATACTGAAGTCAGACATCATCTGTGGAAAGAACTTCAGTAAGTAACATCTGTTCAATTTTTGCTTTGGAACATAATTACCTTTTCTTTCTCTTTTGCCACAAGGGAGATTGCCAGACCCATCCTGAAATATAGAGAAGGAGAAGGAGAGAGAAAAATGTATTTCAATCACTATTGCCAACTTATGAAACAACAACAGCAAAAAATAGTTAAGAAAACATGGCAACTACTCTGAACACATACATACCTCTCAGCTCTGCCTACTCTCCCAATTCTATGAACGTAGTTCTGTTTTTCATCAGGGAGTGTGACGTTGATAACTGTACAAGACACACACAATCCACAGAGCATACAAGTTTGGTTGTTTTAAAGATACATCAGCTAAGGCCACAGACCAGACACCTAAGATAAATACGATTTTGATTGCTGCAATCCCTCTCCTTAACCCATATAGATACTTTATGTTCTATTACAGCAGTTAGAGGTGTCATTACCCGCAATACCTACACTTAAGGCTTCCAGTGTAAAACTGCTTCCTCCATGATTACTTTTTGACAAGAGTGGAAAAACAAATGAAGAATCCCCAACAATGCAGAATATCACCAGGTATTTGATAAGGTATGGTCCACAATCACAATACAGGTTGCCTGGTTCAAACCTTTAACATCTACAACTTTTTAAAATGAAGCTATAAGACATATACCCGCTTTTACTGCAAATACATTGAAGTCATATACAATTCAATAGCTTAGCTTAAAAGTTATGTCTTACCATACGGAACACCATGAATATCAATTCCTCTAGCAGCAACATCTGTGCAGATCAAGAAACGGACATCTCCTCTCTACAAAAACACAATTATAAAGAAATGTACTAAGTAAACCACACAAAATCCCAGGCAATGAAACAGTAGTTTTCCTATTTACTTCACCTTGAAGTGTCTCTGTACATTTAAGAAAACTTCAAATAAAGCTCTTCCACAGTGCAATAGTGCTTTTTGAATGTAAATACCTTGGTCAATTTACATCCTTACTTGTTTCCCCAACAGCATAAGGCAAGTATAAATTGAAGAATGGCTTAAAATCAAACTATCTAATATTTAACTTTTTTTTAATAGTCAAGACCCGAAGACTTAAAAAAAAGTGATCTGTTACAGAGCTTAAATTTAGGTTTTATTTAAAGGTAAGCCCACCTATCCTCTCAATGGAAACTCACAAAGATAACGTTGATTGACAATATAGATTTCTACCTACAGAAGTTGTGCCTCACAATTTTATGAAGTGGGTCATAGGGCATTTGAATGTGATTTAATTTAAATGGATAACTAGCAAAACAAATTAAGATATGATTTCACGTATCAGGAAGTGAGGGAAAAACCTTCAAGAATCTGCTCCATCACCTTAAATCTTTCCAGGTTTTGCTTTCTTTCTTGAGGTTTTCTGTCACCATGCAGACAGACACATGAAAACTGATGTCCCTTCCTGTCAGGGCCTGAAAGAGTTGCTATGCATTAATAACATCATATACAAGTTCAACAACACCATATAGAACTGGAAAAAAGTACATTTTGTGGGCAAAAGTCTCAACTCGGGGATTTCACTTAATTTATTACCAGTTAACATAAGCTTCTAATCACTGGTACAGGCACTGGGGGAAAAGATGACAAACAATAAAACAAACACCTTTCCTCACCCCTCCCCAGAGGGTGTCCGTGCAGTCATGTCCCTCACTCCTTGCTAGCCTAAACTTTGTTTTTTTTTAAAATGTGTGCCTTCACCTTCCTCCTCACACATTCCTTTTCAGTGTCCCCGTGTTTTCGCTCACATTTCTCCTTCCATGTCTCCTGTGTGTACTTTTGTACACACACGTTTCTTTCCATGTCTCCTGCCCCTAGCAACTATCACTTTTTCTTATATACATTTCAGCAGACACCATACGCTTTTCCCATTGGTTCAAATTTTGCTGCATATGGGTTGTTTCCAGCCATTCCCAAGCTGTCTGGAACAGCTAAGGGGTAGTTCATTGCCTTCTCCCACAAAGGCCACTCCCACAGCTCCCTGCTACCAAACCCTTATGTCTAGTCAGTATGTCAGAAAGCTTATGCACGATTTTATTTGTGGTGTGTCCAAACATCTGTGACCTCTATCATACAATTTCAGCTTTGAAATAGACACAAAAGTGAGCAGAATAAGGTTCTTGTGAGAAATATTACCTCCGCCCTGTTGGATGAAGTACTGCTCCATATTATCACAATCAATTTTAGTCCTGCAGAAAATAATGGCTTGGTCCATCTTGTGTTCTTTGATAGCCCGAACGGTGTATTCTCCTTTTAGAATTTTAATAGCTTCAGACCACATTTCTAAGTAAAAGTAAAGAAGTTATTTCACTCAAACTGTTTAAAAATACAAAAAGCTTTTGAACAGCATACATTTAAAAGTTTTCTCTAGCCTTTCTCTAGCCTCACACAGAGCAAGTGAGCTAGACCTTCAGTTTTTTCTGCTCCCCTGTTCTTTATAATAAAGAACAAAACTCCGGAGTTTCAGGTTACTTATGTCAACAACAAGTGTTTGTCAGTGTGTATATCCGCAAAATATATATATTCAGATCTATTTCTCTCAGCTCTACTTAGAGAAGCACACTTCTCTTCACAACTACAAAAACGCAGATATAAAAGCCTGGAGGTACATGACTCTAAAGACAGAGTCTACCATAATTCAGATTTACTTCGTAACATTTACAAAGGATTATTTCACAAGCTATTACTTAACTAGCATTGCTGATTACCTGGAGTGTTAGCGCCAGGTCGTGTGTTGTCTTTTGCATGTACTTCATCAGTCTAGGAAAAAAACAAACAAATAAACCCCCCAAGTTATTAGTTCATACTTCACAGAGGAAATACTTAACGCCCTTACCTCATAATTAGCAAGAAATTAAATAAAGTTTAAAAGTTATCTGAGCATTCTGTTCTCCCACCAGATAAGCTAATATACCTTTAGCTAAGAAAAGTCTTGAGTGTAAGCACACAAGACTTGTTCAAAAAAAAAAAAAAGGCAATACAATTATTTATGTAGATACTGGATAGAAACCACCTTTGTAGAAAGCGATGAATTAAAAAACCAACCAACCAAACCTGAACATAGCTAAGTGATATAAAGTTGTTCCTTATCTTTTTCCATGGAACAAACCATTTCAGATACACTAAGCTGCTTCAATAGCTGGCAAAGATCCTACAGTATTAGACTCCACTTTTGAAGGCTAAATAAGTAAACATGTCTTAATTTTCACTTCTAGACCACTTACTCTGATATGATTCTTGCCGAGCCTTTCCCAGAGTTTGTCAGCTTTTGGATTTACAAGCACAACTACGTGGTGTACGGTTTCAGGGACAGAATCTTCTCCTTTCAAATCAACCCAGGTGGGAAAATGCATGATCTTTTCAGATAGTTTTTTCACATCAAAAGAATGCAGCGTTGCAGAGCACACAATCACCTGAGAAGAAAAAAAAAGCCACATGGATATCACTGAAGATCAGATTCTCCCAGCAGAAAGGTCAGATTAGAACTAGAAGAATGTTATATAGTTGAGTAGCACAATGTAGTACAACAGAAAGTCCCTGATTGGCTTGACTCATCATAGGAACTACCCAGCTGACAAGAGTCAAGATGAAAAAATAAGTTACTTCACTATTCTCTTGTAAAAACCCAATCATTTAAAAGGAAGAAAGCAGAATTACTGAGAGCTGTTGAATCAAGATTGTTAGAGCATTAGAAATCATAATACATGTAGTCACTCATTTTTCAGATACTTTTATATCTAAATAACCCAAATACTGATAACGCTGGACTTTAAGATCTAGGATCCTAAAAATACATTTTCACAGGCAATTACTGAACCCAACAGACAAGTGCTATTTTTGGGCAAGAGGTGTAACAAATTCTGGTTCAACTGTCAATGAATGAAAGCAGTGCATATCACAAAAGAAACAACGAACCCCAAACTCCAACCAACACAAACCAAACCAAAACCACACACACACACACAAAAACTCAAACCCCTAAAACCAACAGACTTTATACCTGAAGTCTTTTTCCGTCTGAAGTTATCTGAGGAATTTGACTATGGATCCTGTTTATGAAGTCTGAATAACCTTGGAGGAGAAGGCCATCCTACATAGGATTAAAATAGAAGAAAGCAAGGTGCAATTCTTATGTTAAACAACCAATATACTTGTAGCCTCAGAAATCCTCTCTTAATTAGACGGACAGGTCAATGCCTGGCTGGGATATTATTGCTAAGGAGAAAAAAAAAACAATGGGGAAAAACTGGAGTATTTACAAGCACAGCTGCTGTGCTTCACAAGAAATTGAACATCTGTCTCAGCAGCTTCTCCTAGCTAATATCCCAAGGCATTCCATCTTTGTGAATATTCAGTTGTACTATAAGAGATCAGAGGGAGAGAGAAGCGCATTAATTTCACAGCATATTGACTACAGCATTCATTGGCTTTGAGGCCTGCAGGATAATCAAAAATGCTTATCTCATCTTTGTCCTTTCAAGTTCCCTGTACAGTGACAGGGGCAGACTTCACTAATCTTGTGAATACAGTCTGAAATATATTTCTCTATCAGAAAAAATTGAACCAACTTTACCAGAGAGGCTACTGGGGGGGGGAGTGGGGGTGGGGAGGGGGAGGGCAGACGTAGGGAAATGTGTAGGTTCTACAGTAAGAAATAAGATTGACATGAAATAGCCTGTAGGTAGCTAATTGTTCCACGGAATTACCAAATGACATAGAACAATGATGTTTCACTCACTCTTTCAGGAAATGTTATACTGCATTTAAGAACAAAACTTAAATATCACTTAGTTCTCTACGTACAGCCTCATCCAGAACCAGGAATCTAACTTGAGATAAATTAAGCTTTCCTGTTGAGACCAGGTCATCCAGTCGTCCAGGAGTTCCAACAACAATATCCACCTATGAAATACATAAGAGTATGAATTAGTCCCATAACTAACTGAAACATTACCAGCTTTGTCTAAATTTAAGATTATGAGACAATTATCAGTATAATGCCCTATTTTCTATTAATTATAGCTCCACAGAATCCTAGAGTAATTTGTGTTGGAGGCATCTCTTGAGGTCATCTGGTCCTCATTCCCACCATCATATACAAAGCAAGGACAATTTCCAAGTTGCTTTAGAGGACTCAGGAAGTTGCCCAGTAAAATTTTGACTGTCTGCAAGGACAGAGATCCCACAGCCTCTCTGGGCAACCTGTATGTCAATTTTATGACCATTTCAATAGCAGAACCTGCTTTAGGCAGGAAGGCTTCCCTTATTTTGGGAAGTGCTGTGCCACTGCTCCCTTCTCCCCACACTTCTCTTCCCTCTCCTCTCCCTCCCCTCTCCTCCCAACAAAGCTGTGCAACTTTGTTATCTGAAGCCAGATTTGTTTTTACATGTGAATAAAAAACTTTTCCCTCTGTGGAAGTATACCTATCAAGTCTATCAACTATAGAAATAACTTAAGATTTTGCCAAATGGAAGGGTTCATCATCATGAATTTAGCATTCACATTAAAGTCTAGCAATCTTTCAATTCAGGATTGCTTAGGAGAAAATTTGTATTTTGGCAGATAGAATCACTGAAAAACTTAAGAGATGTGGTCTCACTTCCAAAAGTGAGTCTAAAAAAAACACAACAGTAAATTACCATGTTATCCTACAGCATGACTGAATTGATTGTACATCCCATGCTGCACAAGCTAAACCAGTTCCTTCTGTGTAGAACTGGCTTGTGGTATAGGTTGACCCTGATAATTGTGTAACAATTTTATTTATACAAATGTGATGGCAGAAGTTATAGGAAAACTGTCTCTATCTTGTTAGTTAAGGACAAACGGCAGAAGTTACACCTTTATTTTAAAGTTTTCAGAAGTACTCAGGCTTCAACAGAATTTGACCAAGTACTACAAGCATTTGTACTGACAATTGCCATGGAAGTAAAGCAACGAATGCCAGACCAGTGCAACATGAGCTTGCTGTCAACTGCACAATTTCTTTTTATCAGGTTTACAGGAGTTACAAGAAGCACCATTACTATTCTCTAGCAACATCGTGAGTTTTTCAGAACCCAAACTATTAGATCATATGAACAAAAATACAACTTACTCCTTGTTCCAGTACAGAGAGTTGATCTCTTGCAGCAACACCACCAATAATCAACAGTTCCCTACAATTACATCAAGATATTTTGACATTTGCCAATTTCTTATTATATTCAGAAGATCTATTAAACATCTGGCTGAAGACTGATTCTTTTATTAGTAGCTGATGATTAACAGCTACAAACAGTAATTTTAAGAACCAAAGGATAGGAAAAAAATAATAATTTTATAATTCTTCTATTCATATGTAGTGTATTGTATTTTAATTTGAGAAGGAAAGTTTTGTTACCAAATTGTATTTGAATTTGATTACTTCATCACTGTTGTATTAAACACATTGACACCTTAACCAATTTCATCTCTTCCTGAAAGATCTCAAACATAAGTTAGCTTGGTAGGTTTCCTATGTTCTTGAAAGCTAGAAATGCAAGTAACAGTAAGTTAAATGAGTCTTACATCACAGCCTGCCTCTCCTCATTGATACTCCTCTGCAATTCTACTTGTAAATTGACTGCAGTTTAGAATATGGAGACACTTGCTTAAGTTTTAGAAGCACAGTCAAAAAAGAAACAACTTTAGACCAAAGCAGCTTGTAGATTATTCATCTGTCAGAATTGCATCCCCATGCTAATCACTGCAAGATTTATCCTGTGGGCACACTAGTGTAAATAGCACAGACCTTGTATATAACTATTTGTTGAAGATTAAAAACAAAAAAAATTTGGGCAGGGGGAGGTGAGGGGCACAGGAAGATGCTCAGATAAGTAGGGCGGTAAGCAGAAGATATGCTTTTCTTGAAGAAAAACATTAACTATCCTACACCTTTGATAATCTGAAAGAAAAAAGACAAATAGATTTGTCATACCGGAAAGACATAGTCCATAGACAAACACATAAAAAAACCCCTAACTGGTCTGGCTGTAGCTGAGAAGTGAGAAGGCTGGTTGGTAGCAGATACTACTGAGGCTATTATTAGTAGCCCTGCAGAGTAAGGCCCACTTAGCTACGAAGTGGAACACTCCCTGTCCCCCTGCAAAGTCACATCCATGGACAATACCATAAATACACTTAGTACAAATGCCCTGTTACCTTAATTTGGGATTATCAACATATTTTTTGAACTGCTTCACATTGTTCAAAGTTTGTTCTGCCAGTTCTCTTGAGGGTTCTACAATCAATGCTTTTGGAGCATTTGGAAGATTCTGTGTTTGAACCACTTGTGCATTTCCTAAGTGGAAAAAAAAAAAATGCCATTAAGACATACTACATTCCTATCCTGGATATTTTTACTGGAAACAAACTTGGATTTTCTACTATTAATCTAAAACCTCATGATTCTACAGGCTCCACTAAAGGGTGATGTTATTGCTCACCCAATTATGAATAGTTTCATATTAATATTGAGAGATTACAAGTCAATCTTGCCATGATAGTGGGTATACTGGCCATGCACCATAATTAATTTTATTGCAGAGCTTAAACACACCACTTATTTTAAAAATGACACTGTTGAGTAACTTAGCTGAGCTTCTCTTTTAATCTGATACATTTCCAAAATAAAAATATTAGACTATTTGTGGCTTAAGATGAAATCTTGAAATACTTTTAAAAAGCACTAATATTGTAACCAGTAAGATCACTGTAAGACCCTAAATACAGCAGTAATGAAGCAATTAAGGTGATCAAAATATGCTCTATAATACAATCTGAATAAAGAACAGGGAAGTTTAAAAATCTAACCTACCTGAGTGTTGTGATTTTACAACACTACCATCAGGAGCCTTGCAAAGACCAATATAGCCATCTTTTGGTGGATACTTGAAGTCTTCTTCACCAAAATTGAATTTCAATTCAGCATTCTAGATTTCAACAAAGGTATGTCACATAAAATGAGAAACAATTCCATAACTAATTTCCCCATAAGAAACCAGCTAAACTAGGAGGAGGGAAAGTGTGTTTTCTCCCATCTTACATATTCCCCTTTCCCACGTCATCTAAAACCTGCCAGACATCTCATGTGTGGTTCTAGCTCTTAAAACTTTTCTTCTACATCAAAGTATTCCCACATTTACAGATACATGAAAAATATTTTGAACTTTCACATTCCATTAATTTTCAATGACAAACCACAATTAAAAAAAAAAACAAACCAAAAAACAAAACACCAGTTTGACTTGGATATTTCTCTGACAACCAAAACATTTTGGTAGAACCTTAACTTGGTAAGAGATCATCCCAGAGAGACTAACTTCACAAAGACATACCACTACACTACTGAGAGTAGTCATATTAGAGCTGATATCTTTTGAATCATAGTATGTTGAAATTTAATACGGACGAGATAGCATGGATAACTCATTCCTAATACCAGCACTATATACTCTTATATTCAAGTTTAAGCATTTAAATTTGAATTTAAACATTTGATATTTAACTTGAACAGTACTCAAAGCTAATACCCTGTGGTGACCACTCAAGTAGTGAAATACTAGTAGACCAAAGGAAACAGGGAGTATACAAGCACAACTACAGTAATTTTAGGTGGCTATGCAAATTTTATACATAAGTAGTTAGTTACCAAAACTAGAACAATTTTCATTATCTTACACATCTGTGATATTCCTAAGTTACCTTCAGTACACAAGCTGCAAAAAGTGCTTGGTTCCGTATGTGTGGTGGGATTTCAAACGCAAGGCCAAGGTCCTTCCCTGAAAGGAGGGTTCATTCAGTCAGGCACTGCATGTGTGTGCATTCCTCTCCCTATACAAGCACCCCAATAAAATTCCAAAGAAAAAGTGAACAAAACTTACCATTTTTGGAAAATTTTATTTGTCCTTTATCTATGTCTAGATAACACCCAATTGTATCATGCATGGTGAATTCCTGTAACAAAATAAAAAAATGTTTGTGAAGCTAAGAGATGTTAGTGTTCAGTCTTTAAACAAAACTTGGTGCTTACATTCCATCAACTTTTACAGTTCTCCCACTTCTCCCTACTCAATGCTAACTTGAGAGAAGCAAGTTCACTTTATTCCAACAATACCACTGTAAATTGCATGCATATTTTTTTGCATTACAAATCTTCAGTAACCTGCCCAATTTATCTTTGATATCTAAACATTTATTACTGTTTTAAATTTACTTTAAAACCAAACACTTAGATAATGATAAATTTACATCATTTACCTGGAAGTATTCTGCTTTATGGAAAAAAGCGCATTAATCATGCATTTATTAGCCAATATAAACCTAAGCTTAGAGCACCAAACACAGTAACAGAAACTTGTGTTTTAACTATATAAAGAGATTATCACTTGCAGGAGGTAAAATATGCATGTTATGTATACTGAAGTACTTAATTTAAATATCTTGAAATTTGTTCATTGTAAAGGTATCCAATAAAACCTGCCTATTATGACGTGCTTCTAATTCAACAGCTCAGAAATCACTACTATAAAAAAGCTACCATACAATAGTCATAAAAGTTTTGCAGCATTGAGAGTTCACTAATATCACAAAAAGACTGGAGTTTCTGCTGGATTATTCAGTTATATAAATTATGCCTAAACATCTGAACTCTTGACTGGTACGCTACACGAAAACCACCACAGATACTCCTGTTAGACATTTTCAGAAGTGTGTATTAAAGTAACAGTTCTAATGGCAAGCCCAATAGCCAGAAATAGAGCATGACTAACTACATCTTATTAGCATTTAAGTATGTGTTTTGACATATTGAAGAGTTGTGCCATTACTTCTACATAAACAGGATACAACGCCCTCACTTAGGCATTCACCAAGGTATACAGACAGGTTGGTGTTGTTCAAGCTAGGACTGAAACAATCCGGGAAATACATCGAAGGAATCAGTTAACCTCTAACCTGTAACACACAAAAGGTTCCTCTTCTAAATAAGAGTCCATGTATTTGCAGTCTAGCCCCACTTGTAAGCCTTCAGCTGATAAATGCTTTTGTTCAATCTATTAATATGCTTTTATCTAAAAATGGTTCAATGTTTCATGGTACTTTTGCCCAGTGACCTTCCCTTAAAACTTAGCACTATTACAAAAGACAGTTGATTGTCACAGTACAGAACCAACATGCAAAACCTTTAATAATGTTTCTACTATGATTCTACCAATAAACAATTAAAGCTTACCTCACCGTAGCTGTCAAATTGCTTGTTGTGAGACTTCTTACCAGTGCCACCAAAGCCAAAGCCAAATTTATCAGTGCCTGAAGACAAAGTACAGGTTTTTTAGCTTTTGGCTGATTGGTTACATTTTTTCCTCCTTGTAACAGCAACTGAAGTCTCTAACACTACCAGGTAAAAAAGATAATACACAAGGCTAACTAAAGACTTCTAGCTTTGATATATGCTAAACTAGTATTTTTGTACCAGTACTATTACTGATTTAACTAGTCTCCAGTCATCTTCACTAAAGAACTGAAATAAAAGGGAAAAGTCTCAAGAAACATCGCTGCAACCTAAGCAGATTTCCTCTTACAGGAATAGCAACACTCGTACAAACAGTTTTAATCTCCCTAGTATCGATGTCGTCCCCAAGGAGGCCTCTCTCTGCAAGGTGATGAAAACTGTCTGTGGGATCCTTCTTTTGAAGGATACTCACCCAAATCTAGCGAAGCCTGCATAGTTGACCAACCAACTCTGCACAAGCCTTGGTCATGACAGGAAACTTCATAGTAGTATTTCCCTTGAAAAGAGAAAGAAAGGATCTGAAACACCACCTAAATTTCAGAGTGGTTCAGTTTGGCTGCTTCCAAGACCATGCAAGTTTAACACTTCCACCCCTGCTGAAAGTGTCATAAAACCCCCTGTTGCATTAGTGTGAAAAGGTTCTGTAGGCCCCTATGTATGCCATGAAAAAACAGATTATCAGAGAACAACTACAAACTGAGAGGTAGTGTGTGAAAGGTTCCAAAGGAGTGATAAGCTAGAGAGACCAGTGGTTCTACTGAATCCACAAGAACTGATAAACCTAGAACACCAGGGGTCTGCCAAATCAACACAAAGCCACCAGCATGCACTAGCATCAACAACTGGCTATGTAACTTGAATGACATCCAACTGGCTGCTATGTACAGACTGACCACAGGATGACCTCCACTGAGGGTCTTTCTGAACACCCACCTAGAACCACTGGGGTATCAATATGACTCCGCTTCTGAGTACAGAGTTGGGGTTGGCCTCTCAGCTGCTGCTCCAACCACATAACCATGAAATTTGAGTATGCATGTGCCTGTGTGAAGTGTGTGAGCAGCTATTTCCTATTAATAGCACCTTAATAAAATTTGTTCTAATGAATATAGTTACGATTCTGTCTCCTCCGACTCAATCCCCTAACAGGGTAAAGGTGAATTACAACACAAGGAAAACAAAACAGAGGTATTTGGAATTCCAAAGTCTTCAGCTAGCAGTAAATTGAGTAATGCACATTTGCTCAGATGGATAGTAATTTTTAAATGCATCTATCTACGTTAACGATGGATGACAAGCGGGCATTTCAGTTTAAACTTCTAGAAGAATTACTTCAAAATACGTAAATTTATACCTACCTTTCGTCACGCCTCTAGTTGCTCTGCATCCATGCCATTCTTTTACCTCTCTGCTTTGACAACACAAACCGTCTGATCCAATCGCTGAAAATTACAAGAGTTTTAGTTAAAGAAATTGCCTAACTGCTTTTAAAAGAAATTTTCATGCATACTTTCTTCTAGTTTACTCTTTTTTTTCCCCACCAAGTGAACATTTCCAAGGGAACATTTAAGCCAGCATTAGGGACAACTCACCAAAAGCTGTTCCTCTATCATACGGGTTCATTTGCCATTTATTCAGCACTAGGTTTGAAATACAACAACAGAAAAAGCATTAAACCAACAAGGTAAGCCTGGAAAACTCAAATTAGAAATTCACATTAGCTCTACACTGTTTGGCTTAATTTTCTGGGGAGACAACTTTGTTCCAATGCAATTCATACAAGGTCAAAACAAAGGCCTACAACTTGAAGGAGAGGCACAGATGCATAATGCAAAGGTGTATTCTATGAAAGTTTAGATTATTCCATTAGGGAGAGCACAGATTAAGTTACTTAAAAATAAAACTGAAACAAAGACATGTGTAGAACAAGCCACATCATCACAACCAAATTCAGCTAGAAAAATACCCAAAACTACATTAAAGCAATAAATTTGAAATGTATTTGCTATTTCTGTTCCAAGTTTACGTTAAGATATTTCTTAGGGTTATCAGTTAAAATGTCAGTACTGAAAAGCTAAGATATATGCACATATAGCACAAAAAACTTCTGACTTCTCTTTTCATATGCCCAATAACATGTTGCAATAAAGTCACGAGATACCACAATAAAAAGTTTTTTTGTAAAACTAGATGCTATTTCAATCAGGATTGAGTGTTTTTACATTACATTCTTTCAAGGAGGATTTTGTTTTTCCTGCTCAGTTCAATGTTTACTACTTGAAATCTGCAGCAACTGAAGCTGCTTCCAAATCTAGCTAGGTGCTGAAAAAATGCAACAGCTTTATTCAGAGCAGCAGAATTCAAAGACACACCACAGTGCTACCCCAGCCACACAAAAATAAGTCTGAGCCTAGAAGAGCTTTCTGCTCAAACTCAGTTAAGAGGTCCCAACAAGCTGTGTGGTGTCACTGCTGATGTCTTATCTATCACTGCAATTAGAAGATTATTTAACTCCTTTTTTAAAGCTGGACACTACTACCACTTCACATCTTCCAAGGCACTAAACTAGCATGGCTTTCAGGAGAACACTGAAGAGTGTGGTGTGCATCAGCCAGCCTTAAATTCAAGACAATGAGCATTAGTGAGACTGCAGTCAAATGCACCCCAATTGTTACCATGACTCCACAAGTAAATTTACATTCACTGTTTTATACAAACTCGGATGATGATATTCTATTTACATTATCCCAAAATAAGGAAAAAAATACTTATCTAATGGCAAGCTAGGTTAACTTTACTCTTGGAGGTGATGAAATCAACATGAATTAACAGTGTCCCAAACTTGAGGAGCGTGACCTACAAAAACTTACCTGCCCCACCAGTTTTAATAGTTGCTTTCCCTTTCTTGCCTTCCATCTGGTCCTTCAGCGTTTCATAAACAATCTGGATAACTGGAATGCTAAAAGCCTAAAAGGGAAAGTTATTTTCATTCCAGAATTTATACAGATATCTCCAGATACACAGTCAGCCTGAATTTCAGGTACAATACCCAGGGCCAAAAACACTTTAAAACATACCTACACATATGTTTATAAAGACTTTTAATAATACTGCTTAAATACACGTACACATTCTCTCTGTATATAAGCATACACACACGCCACCTCTCACCACTTAAAGACTTTTACTTTCTGCTAATTCAAATTTGATTACTTACACCAGTTTTTCCACTCCCTGTTTCAGCAGCCTATAAGAAGAAAAATTTAAGAGTTCAGAGTTGTAACTGTTCTACAGTTCTATTTGAATAAACTAAGCTTACTTTTACATCTGCATAATACAGAAAATCTCAGATAGTAATGCCATTGCTTTACACAAGTTAGATGTGAATACAAACACGGAAAACCTTTACAATAGACTTAAAAAAAATAAAAAGAAAACAACAAAAAAGCTCCTACAGTCCACTAGAAAAAGCTATCTATGTATGTCCAATTTCCGGAGGCACTACAGAAGATTATAAGCAGCATTACTTTGGTTATGGAATCAAAACCACAGACATCTGCAAGAGACATGATGAACAAGGTATACTACTCTGATATCTTCAAGGTTATCAATACTGAAGCATTTGTTTAGGCAGTATTAGTCACGCTCCATGCAGATCTGTGTCAGGTATTTACGACAAAAAGGAAAGTAGAAGAAATCAGATAGCTCTCATTCATGTGCCCAGTGCCTGTCAAGTAGTCAAAAAATAAAGCTTAAGAAGAATGAATCTCACCTGCAAGAACAGTTTGAAACACACCAAGAATTCAAAGAGGTTTTTAGCTGAAGAATATACTTTCTATTGAAGAAGGACAAGAGATCTAGTCTAACCATGGACCCTTCTGGAAAGGAGAGAACTGACTGCACAAGCAACAGTTAAAAGACATAGGCTTTCTTGAAATCGGGCTATCCTGCATACATACCATAAGTACATCACCACCTCCCAGGATCAGTGGGATAGATTCTGCTTGGATATCTGTAGGAAGACTACAGGAAAGAACAGATTAACACAAATCAATATTATCAGTAGAAAAAAGACTTAAGCTTATATAGGAACTCACTGAAACCACAGTCATTTGCAAGATGGGAAATAGCAGGTAAATGTTATTCTTCCTGGCTTGCAGCTAAGGAAGTGAAAAGGATTCCATTTACAAGGAGAGCTTGGAACAGGATATGTACCTTGTCAAGAAGTGACTACTAGATGCAGTGGATTAAGCTGCACCTTGACAAGAAGGCTACATCTCACATCACTATGCTAAACTATAAAAGAAACAGATTCGTTATATATTCCCTGTTTTCCTTTCTTCAAGTGAGTTGCGCTTTTTAAGCTGCTTACACAGCCCGCATTTACAAGATTCCTATTAAAAATTGGAAAAGAACGTAAAGGTAACTAAATGTAACCATTATTTTCAATCACAGCTGATTAATACCATGGATACGAGGAAAGAATAACAACATACACTAAGGTTGTCCATACTGATAACATTTTGAATGACAGTTCAAAACAAGCTCTGACATAAAAGATTTTTAGCCAAACAAGTAACCAAAACCAGGAAGAATATTTGTAGAAGACTGACACACAAGCATCAACTCTGAAGAACACATATTCAGACCAGTCTGGAAAACACATCCTAAACTTGCATCAGTTACAGTATTTCATCCAATAAAGCCACAATACATAACAAACAAACCAGAAGCACTGAGATAAAAGCACAAAGGCTTTTCTCAAACAATCAACACTGAAGTATAAGCAGTTATACTTTGCTTGTCCAAGTTTAAATGTTACCACTGCAGTCACAATTTGTGTTCTTCAGTCATTCACACTAAAAAGTGCATGAGATGCAATGACAGTTAGAGGAAAACACAGATCTACTTTGTTTTAATGTGACGTCAGAGGTATTTTACGACACATGTCATATTGCTGAAAGGCAAATTAGATTTTGCCAGGCCCAAACGCATTCCTACTTACAGCCAGTCCATCTCTTCCACTGCTTGAGCTATCTCAGGCATAACACCCATTTCTGTAAGACAAGAAAAAAGCAACAAGCAGTGTTTTTTATCTCAACATAGTCCAAAAGATTTACAAGTGTCAACACTTCCAACTACAGACAAAAATAAAACACGTTCTTTTCGGCAACAGCACATGCAGCCTTCTCTATAGAACTCAAATGATCGATAAGAAACATTCTCCCTTCCCAACATACAGTTTTGACAGTTGTCCCCACTCATAGTGGAGTAAGTCGGGCTCATGCTAAGCATAGGGGCGGATGCTGACACAGCACCAAAGCAAACACACTGGGAACTGAGTACGATTTCAAGGGCAAGGTACTTATCTCTGCATATTTAAGGAAACTGCCCGTGTAAACAACAGGGAAGACTTTGTTAGTCACAAATATCCTGACCCTCTCTGCAGTTGTGATGCAAATGGTTTTCAAAAAAAGAAAAAACCTGTATCACATAGGAACTCAAATTTGAGATGTTTAAGTTTCTTTCCACAAAATCTTGCCTTACACACTTACAGCACTAGACAGTGTTTTTAATTTCAGTTACTAATCGCACCCAGCTTCGAAAGATTTTTTCCTCAGATACCCCTTCTAGCAAACTCACATTAAACTCCACTATCAAGGCCTACCTCAGACACAAGTTAAATATGAACCACCTAATAACATTTTATGTTGATAAACAATTTTTCTCTGGTTAAAAAAAGAAAAAAAACCGCCAATAAGGGCAAGAAGAAAGCAGATCTTAACCAACCCATATGACGGTATTATACTATCAAAATAACAATTTAGCTGCTGGCTATCTTTTCAGGTGCACAGCATTACTCTAAATCCATTTCTTTAAGTATAAATAAGTACCTTTCTAAAGGGAGCCTTCACATGCTAGCCTGTACACAGTCACATGCTGGGTTTCACATATACTACACACATGTACACATGCAAAGAGCTGGGCTGACAAATATGGATGTATGCAGCCAAAATTGTTTCTTTCATTTGCTATAATACAAATGCTATAAGAAACACGTCTTATTTGTAAGATATTTTCTAGTGCTAGCCTGTATTCCTACAAAATCATACAATCCACATAAGCAAAAAGCTTTTTCAAAGCAATTAAAAAAGGCTATTGACTGCCAATTATGCATAAATCTATTACTTTTTCCACTTTTAATATAATTCCAGTTCACAGTGTTTAATTCCATATAGTCTAACAGCTTAATGGCACTATGACATTTTCCTCAACTACAATCAAATTAATCCTTCTGTCTAGCATCTAGACTCATCTCTAGATCTATGGAAGAAAATTCAGCATTTTCCCTCATGATTAAATATAAGGAATTCAGTTAAAAGAAACAAATTATAAACGTCATATACATTAAAACTTCACAGTATCCTAATGTTGGTTGGTCACCTATGTGTGCATGGGGGGGGTACAAAGAGCGATGTTCCCTTCGTCAACAGCAAGTTTATAGATTAGAGTTCACACTCAAATTTCAAACCGTATCACCGAACTGCTCCAGTAAGAACCAGTTATTATCCACTGCAATACGCAGAACAGTAAGGATGAGCCTCCAGTCAGCCTGAGGAACGAGTCCGACTTTTGAGCTGCCCCGGTTGCCGCACACGCACAAACCACCAGCAAAAAAACCCCCAGCAAATCCATGTTGGTAGCAGCTTCTGAAAGCCTGCAAAAGCCCCAGGAGACGGGAAGGGCACCCGCATCCCCACAGGCCCCTCCACCTTAGGCCGCGGTAAGTCACACACCACGGAGGGGCCGGGCCAGCGCAGGCCCGGGGAGCCCGCCCGGCGCTGACAGAGCCCCTCGGCCGCGAGGAGAGCGGACCCCGCCAGGTCCGGAGGCGAGAGGCTCTCCTATAGCTTCGCAGCCGACATCCCCACCTGCCCCAGCACCACGTACCCGAAAACGCCGCCATCTTCGCCCCACGAACACCGCCAAACGCAAGGCGCAAGCGCGCAGCCCGTCCGCGGCTTTATGGCGCCGGCTGGGAGCGGGAGGCGCCGCGCCGCCCGTTCCGGCCCCGGCCCCGGCCCCGGCCCGTCTGTACCTGCTTCGGGCACGGGGGTAGGACGGGGCTCTCCGGCCAATACGCCGAGGGTAAAATCGGGGTTGGAATTATTTTTGTTCTGTTTGCGGGTTTTTAGGGTACTGTCAGGTCACCTGCTCGCGATTTCCTCACCTTCCCAAAAGCTTCAGAAAGTGTTTTTTTTTCCCCTGCAAATCACAGCTGGGGTCTGTCTGTGGTGCCGACCTGGCAGCTGCGGCTTCGCACAGGCAGAAGCCGTGAGGAGCCATAGTCCAGCTTACACCCGGGGTAACGTATGTTTTAAACACAAAGTGCGTCTTTGCAATGAGAATCTGCTTTACATTTGCATACAGCACTGCGATCCTTTCCTTTCGTTTGTCTAATTACCATTTCCGTGGTTTTCTACAATAAATGGCTTTGGCAGAAAGTATTCAGGGTTTTATATGACCAAAAGTACCTTCACACAGATAACACACCAATTTATTTATTTTTTTAGACACATGTTAATGGGCACATAGTCTTCTCCGGTTTTTACAGAAGTTTTCCCATGTTCTGTGCAGTCATTTTCCAGGATAACTTCTAGTGAAGTTAAAGGCAAGAATCTCTAGGGTGTTACTATAAAAATAAAATTAGGTTGCAAATGAAAAAACACAGCTTCTACAGTTACACCACAAATCAATGGTGCATTTCTCTGCTAAGCGGAAGGCACAGCATAAAATCCTACCTACTGCTTTCCACTGGGAAACACAACTTTAATCTTTTCTAAGACAGCCCTCAGACACAGGCACATCTGGTTCAAAGGCCAAACAGACCACAGCACCTCTGACAATGTAGTTCTCTTGACTACTGTGTTGCAATTTGAGTACTGGTTTTGTCCTGGAGGTTTATTTCAGGACCTTTTTAAAAATGCTAACAGAGCCCTACTTGCTTGTTAACTTTGTTGTAGAAACCAGGTGCTCTGCGAGGAAAAATACAGCAGGTATTTTATGTCTTTAGTACCAGGTTGTTTCCATCGTGATGGCTTCCCATATATTAATAATTCCTCTGGGACTATCTTCATTTGATGTGCTTCCTCTCTTTCACTATTATTCACTGTATCTGTCAATCATAATTTCGCTTGCTTTTGGATAAATGACGAATCTAATAATTTTTAAAGACACAGATATGAATAATCTACAGATTCAACCATGTTTCTGATAAAACATGTACGTAGGCAGACTCTGGTATCAATACGTAGCGCTGCTTGTTGTCGGGGAACCCAGAGTATAATTTACTAGAAATCTCTCACAATTCTTTGACGTTTATGAACATGATGTTATAATATTTGTTACTGCTTTTCAAACTACATCGTCAAACACAGCTAAAGAAATGTTATTAAATAGACAGCCAGAAAGCATTTTTTCTCAGTAGTTGTTTCTTCCTGAAGTGTTTTCCAAGTATCCAACACAGTGTTCATATTGCCCTGAATCCTTAGTTTCAGAATTTAATTTTTAGTTTAACCCAACTCTAGGCTGCACAGCTGCGTACAATAGTAAGAGGCTACTAAATACAAGCTAAAATTAGGGTACAGGAGCAGAAGCGGTAGGGTGTGAGGTAATTTGCTTTCAATTTTACAAATGCTTTGTAAAATAATAGGAAATAGGCAGCAAATAAGCTGAAACCTTAGTTGTTTCATAGTAATTTATAAGTAGGCTTATTTTTACCTGCTTGAGAAAGCTGAACTCTATGAATGCCAACGTTTGTAGGACTGAAATATTTAAAAGTTCTACATAGCATCATTAAAGCTGTAAGAGTAATTTGTGCGAAATACATAACTTGCTTTTCCCCCCTTTTCCCCCCGCCCCGAGTCAGTAAAACTTTAATTAATACACTCAGGCTTTGCCTGCATTAAGCTATCCCTTACCCTACATTCTCTCACTACCAGCTTTCTGGACAGCCAGCACCAGGCCGCAGCCGCAGGTATGCCCCTGGGCAGTGCTGTTGAGAAGGCCATGCCCAAGGAAGCAAGGTGGGCCTGATGGTGGCACCTTGCTGCCAAGCAGTGGTGGGCGCTGGATAAAAGGCCCCCAGGGATCCCCAGGGCAGCAGACAAGCTGTGGATCTGAAGGCTCCTTTGTATATGCTCTCTACGGGTGTACATCACATGTTACACTCGGTAGCTGTCTCCTACTTTCTTGCCCTAAAAGTACATCCCGCCCCTCATGGTTTAGAGGGAAGGCTGAGGCCTCTGAAGCTGCATCTGCTGCCCTTCAGAGGAGCTTCTGAGGTGGGGAGGGCTCCTCGGGCTCTATCCCTTCCCCTCAGCTTCAAAGCTTCCCACGGCGCAGACGTCCTTTCAGGCTTTCACAGCGCCCCGGCGGGGTAGGCGGCGGCCCCTCACCCCGCGGCGAGGCGACGAGGGGGGCGCTGAAGGAGTTAAAGGCCGCCGGCTGCGCGGAGCTGCCGGGCGTGACTGGTTTGGCCTCAGCCGGACACCGTCGTCGCCGCGGCGCTGGGTGGGTGGGGAGCGGGCCAGCATGGCTGCCGCCTGTCGTGAGCCTGGCGAAGCGTCGCTGAGAGAGGAGGGGATGGCTGGTGCCGGCGAGGAAGAGGAGAAGGAGGACGGGGAGGAGAATATCCTGTACGACCTGCTGGTTAACACCGAGTGGCCTCCGGAGACGGAGGTACAGGTGGGTGTCGCCGCGGCGTGGCCGGGTTGCGGGGGAGGGCACCGGCCACGTAGGCGCGGGCGGGGACCGGCCGGCCCTGAGGGCCCCGGAGAGGGGTCCTTGCCTCCGGGGAGGCTTCGGCGGGCTGCCAGCCCTGTCCCTGGCGGACACAAGAACGGGGAGGACAGCAGAGAAAAGCACAAGGAGTGTCTGTCTGCGGTTATCCTGCACCTGTCATGGTGTCGTGTCACTTAATTCCCGCGTTGTCACCCTTGTTTGTGTCGCCTGGGGGGCCTCGAAGTCTTTCTTGCTCATTACCTGCGGACAGTTTATTCCAGGTTTTCCTGTTGAGCTGATACGAGGGGAGTTGGGGTTGTTCAGCCTGGAGAAGAGAAGGCTCCGAGGAGACCCTGTAGCCCCTTCCAGTACCTGAAGGGGGCTACAGGAGAGATGGGGACGATCCTTTATCAGGGAGTGTAGTGAAAGGATGAGGGGTAATAGTTTTAAACTGGAGGAGTGGAGATTAAGATTAGATATTAGCAAGAAGTTCTTTACTGTGAGGGTACTGGGACAGGACGCCCAGAGAGGTTGTGGAGAGGAACACCTTGGGGGTGTTCAAGGCCCGGCTGGATGGGGCTTTGAGCAGCCTGGTCTAGTGGGAGGTGCCCTTGCCCATGGCAGGAGTTGAGACCTGATGGCCTTTAAGGTCCCTTTCAGCTCGAGCCATTCTACAAGCTGTGCTGAAGCCCAGGTCTCATCTCCAGAAACAGCTGTACTGAGAGCAGTGGAAGCTGTCCTGGTGAAAACAAGGTCTTTATCAAGCTTATTTTGCGTGAGGCAAAAACTCTGTTTAGGCTTGTATATTGGAACGGTTGCATCTATGTTTTCAGGAGTGGGTTAAAAGAAGTGTATCACTTTGTGTCTACAAGGCACACAAATGGATGACAAAGCTCAAAAGACTGGAAAACATTGTTCTTGTATTACAAGTTTTTGCTTGCTTATGTCTATGTTTCTTCATGGGTCAGTGGAAGAGCTGAGAAGCCCTTACCTCTTTGCTTTTTCACTTTTATCCTGCAGCATCCTGAGCTAGCTGTCTCTATTTCTACTTGTGTCTGATTTGGACATAAAGGATGCAAGCAATGTGGTTTTATGTCTTTCTTGTAGTGACTTTCAAGTCTGCTGCAGTTGTTAATGCATTTCCCACTAAAAGTAGTTTATAGAAGTATTTTAACAAAGTTTTATGCTTAATGAGAATATCTGAACAGAGAGGATGTAAAAACATCACAGGTGGAAGAATGTGCCTATTAATAATTACTAAAGCCATTCTCATAAAAATATGGTTTTGTTTACAAGTGACATTTTTTTTTTTGTCTCTTGATCTGTAAATCCTCAGTTGCAGCAAGAGTGTTTGTAAAATATGATTGCAGTGTTATCAATTACTCACTTTATAGATTGTTTATATAGGTGAGTAGACAGTTGCATCTTTTTTTATTTAACTGTGTTTTGAGAGATGATAGTGTTTGTTTCTAGTAACACATGAAAGTGATTTACATGTCTGCAAACCATGAGGAGGACTTAGGTGTGGTGGCACAAGACTGTGTTTCTAAAACTCCATTAAGGGGGCGTATTTCTAACAAGTATCCTTTCTCTTTTCCTGCCATTAGTATTCTTGAAGTTATGTTTTAAGCTGATTAAAGAACCGATTAGTCTGAGAAACAACAGCATTGTTTTATTTCCTTTTGTTGAGTGGTCACGGTAGTACTCATGCAGGTACCAAGGGGGTGAATAATGTGTCAGTCAAAGATGAGTGATGTGTGAGACCTCTCTTTAGTGGCAGCATGCAGGTATGCAGATTTAAGGTGGTCTTGGAACCACAGTCTGAAGGTTCTCATCTGCCCTGATAATCAGAATTTCTAAGCATCAAAGAATTCTGCGTGTCAACTTCAGCAAATGGTTCAGGCCATTTTAAACTTAGTACTTCTTGCCAATTTACTTTCTTTTCCAGATAATTCTCATTTTGAATGGCAGAAATAGGAAGACTTGAAAATAGCGCGTTATGTAGTTTGTTTGGATTTACATCCTTCTGGAAGCCTGTCAGTAGCTAAGGACACTTCTGATACTCTTGCAGTTTTAGTGGGAAATTTATTTTACACTGACATACATAGGCAAACATTATTTTGTCAGCATGATTCAGTTTTTACCTTAAGGTGCCTTAACAGTGTTATTATTTAGGTGATTGTGACTTTCCCTTTGGAACATCTCTCTCTTTTAACCCTGGTTTATTCACACTTTTCGGAACAAGTCACAAAATACTCCCTGCCTTACTTATTGTAGAACTGAATGATTTGGAACGCGTGAGGTGAGGGACAGCAGAAAGGGAAAGGAAGTTGGATGCTGCACTGGGAAATGAAGTATCTTCCTGATGCATCATCTAGGATACAAAGCAAGGCCTTAAAACAAACTTTTCACAGGTCTGTGTTGACTTTATTTTATTTTTCTGTTACCTCATTTGAGATGATTCATTTTTAATTGCAGACTGCTGAGCACTTACAACTGTAATTAGGACCGTTGGAAAATGAATCCTGTGATGAATATGTAAAATTGTGTTAAATTCAAGGCACTGATAAAACTGGCATGGATTTCTTAAGTTGGTACCCCAAATTAGCTTTAATTTTATTCTTGTTAGTATTCTTGTTCACCTGTAGTGAATTTCCCAAGAAGAATTTTCTTGGGGGTAGGAAAATAGCAGATATTTGTAAAGGACGTGCAAAGAACTGACAAGGCCAGAGAAAGAGAGTGGTGTGGAAATCAAGCAGGCTGTATTCAGTGTAGTGATGTGATTCTATATAATGCACTGTTTGGGAACCCTGAAATACATAACGAGAATAAAAGGAATTACTCATTAGTTGATCAGTGAAAATAGTGCCCGAGGCAGTGGTTGTGGAGGAGGTTGCAGGAGAATCGGTGTAAATGCAGGCAGACTGAACTATTCCTTTTCTCCAGTAGACGAGTGCTCTCGATCTTCTGAAATGTATTGAATATATTACTTGATTCTGTGGGTTTTTTTTCATTGCCATCTAATGTTTTGAGATTTCCCCAACACTCCCCCTGCAAGCTTGCTGGGTATGCAACAAAATCCGAAACTAAGTGGGTGTCTTGTCAGCAAGGAAGTTACTTAGGTTTTATTTCTGGAATGCTCTAGTGAAGGAGAACTTGATGTTGGTTTTGCAAACAGGAATGAATTAAAAAAGAGATATAGCAGATCTGGTAGCCATTGCTGTTGCTGAGGTGATAGTAATATATTATAATAAGTAAAATTCGGGTTTTCAGAGTATGATAATAAATCAGCTTTGTGAAGGGTTTAAGATGTGTGGAATAAGAGCCTGTAGTTTAGGCTCAGGAGTGGACACTAAGAATATTAAAAAAAATTCTAAAGAGGTACAGGCAATTTTTGGAAATATTTTTACTGGGAACTTTTCTTAATCTAAAAATTTTAACAAGCTCTGCTTTTAACCTCCCTAGGAAATTGCAGATCTCCCCGAGGTACTATGATAGCTGTAAGAAATAATTTATACTCTCACTTATTGTAATGTAATGCCTTGTTATTTCCTGGTTGATCAACCTAAATTTGGAACGTTATCTATTAGCACAGCTGTGTTTGCTTCTTACATGCTATGAGACGACAGCCTGATTATTTGAAAGACTCTTTCTGAATTGCAAACTTTGCATAGAAAACTGCTAATCTTTACTTCAATAACTTAAATTTGGGATCTCAAATATATTTTTTTTTTTTAAACGTGGACATATTTCAGAGTTTTGATGAATTTAATGTGTCTTTCAGTGTTTGCTGCGTACTTGGAGTGAGAGGTCTGAATATTTCAGTTAAAGAGTGATGATCTGCTCTATGTATTCTATACCAAAGGGAAGAGAATATTCATTCATTACCTACTCTAATGCTCAGTTTGTGATGCTCTAATATTTTCACTATAAAAGTATAAGCGTGACTGCTTGTTTTGGAGAGTTGTGTGTGATGTCTTCCTTATTGGTTATCTTTCTTGTCTTCTCAGTTTAATCCCTTTTTCCTACTTCCTTATTGGCAAATAATTTTACCTCTTATAGCTAAGAGTATACATCCTATGTTGTTTTGTATTTCTTTTTTCTGCATTTGGATAGTGCTTTCATTTGTATAGTGACTGTAGTTGTTCCCCTCCGCCTTAAGTAGAGCAGGACTGCTAGAAAGGCTACGTGAGATGATACGGAGTAGAGGTGGTGATCTGAGTGGCTGTGTTACCTTGTACAAATTGACATAAAAAAAGAGTGTTTCTTCAGAAGGTCTTTGTTTTTCTTAATATTTCTGAAACCTTTGTGACTGGTCTTATGTAGCTTAGCAGTTATATATTAGCATATTGTGTTGAACACCAATTGCTTCGACTTCTGGGCATTACGGATCAATCTGGCATTCATTTGGTATAGAAAGAATGACTTATAATACCTTACAGGAGAACATAATCAGAAGTCAGTGTCTTTTGTTACTACCCAAAGCTGAATCAATAGGCAATCTGTAGTACGTTTTTTTTGTTTATTACATCTTGTCACTTTACATATTTGGCTTTATAGCCTGGTTTAGCTTATGCAGTTAAATATGAAGTTGCAAGTAATAGAAAATACACAAGGAACTTGTAGGCTAGCAGGCAACTTAAATTTAATCAGTGAATATATGTATGAATGTATTTAAGTTAAAATGTATGACAGTGTTTGACTGTTATTGTTGTAATTGCAGCCAAGAGGCAACAGAAAACATGGGGCATCGTTTATCATCACTAGAGCAATTACAGGTAAATATGACTTCTTATGTTCGTGACTCATGAGAATGATGTGTGGATTGCTTGTAAAATTTACATTTTCTGCACTTTAGGATGGCTAGTGTAATGGAAATAGAGTGCAGTATGCATTTGCAGGAAGATGTTTTCTGATTATCAATATCGTGTTGTTATTTTTATGTCATTTTTGTGAGCTTTCTAGTCTCTATTAGTTTATTAGAATGAACTGTAAACCATACATCTAAGAAGTTTAGAAGCTTTTGTGTTTTGTAAAATGTTGTTGAGGTTTTTTTTTCTCTACTAACTCTTGCATTGGGTCGTTTGCTAGTTAGACAGTTCTATAAGGAAGCTTTAAATTCTGATTGTATTTCATTGCCATCCAACACTTGGTTTATGCACTAACTGAACTGCGTTCTCATCCAGTAGGAATTTCTTTTAGAATTTCCAGAAACGTGTAGTTATTTTTTTGATCTGCCTCTTGCATTTACTCTAATAATTCATTGGCCAAAGATAGAGGGTTTTTCCCTTAATACCTTTTTCTTTTGTGAGAATTTTTGAGATTCTGTGTGCAGTAAGCTGGAGAGTATTTTAAAACCACTAGAGATGTAATTTTTGCCTCTCTTTTCCATTGTAGGTCCTGCATTGTTTTTGCTTCGGTACATCTGGTACAGGTAGGTTTGATATAAATAGTGCTTAATCTTTTTATTTGGTGGTAGTTTTATAGCTTTTTGATTTGATGGCAAGTTATTTTTAATGAGAGTAAAATTGAACACTTGCCTGATTTTATGTATTTAATAAAAGTGTTTGGGAGGGAACTTGGGAGCCTCTAGTTTAAAGCCCTGCTAAAAGCAGGGAGAATTTAGACTAGGTTCCTTAGCGCTGTGTCCAGCTAGGTCTTGAAAAGCTTAAAGGATGGAGATCCCAAAGACACTCTGGGTAGCCTCTGTTACAGTGCCTCTCTTTGTGGTGAAGAATTTCTTGTCAGCTTTGAACCTCCTGTATTTTAGAATCATTTGGGTTAGAAAGGACTTTTCAGATCGAGTCCAACCGTTAACCTAACACTGCCAAGTCCACCAAAGGATTGATAATGGTTTTTTGTGCTGCCGCCGTGCATCAGTGTCTCCCATCTTTGCGGTAACCTCTTATGTATCAGAGAGCTGCTGTTTGCCCCCGCTAAAGCCTTCCCTCTCCAGCCTCAACAAGAACAGTTCCCTAAGCATCTTCTTGTAGGGCAAGTGCTCCTGTCCCCTGACTATCTTGGTGGCCCTCTAGTTTATTGGTGGTGGTGTTGTAATGGGGGGGCCCAAAACTGGCTGCTGGCCAGATTATGAAGAGTGATGAGTCAATAATTATCCCCTTAATATGTGGTTTTGTTCTGTTAGTACAAACAGGGATGTTGTTAGCCTTCATCATTGGCAGGGTGCAGTGTTGATTCATGTTTAGTTGCTAAAACCTCCCGGGTGACTTATGGTTGCCTTAAAGCTAAGTTGTCTGTCTGGCAGGTGTATCTCAGGTACTGCTTTTGTTATGTGTATGTTCTGATTTAGCCTAATGTTTTTGTTTTTTCAGCCCTGCAAAGTTTTCTTTGCCCACTGGACTGGTTCGTCTAGTTAGTAAGCAGATCAACTGGCACCTAGTACTTGCGAGGTAACCAGCTTATACGCTTTTCCATTTTAGGCAAAAGGGAACGTATTGATGTTTGCTCTTCTCCCTGCCTCGTCCCCATTGGTATCAATGCTGAGTTAATATTGTGCTAAAGTCATGTTATTCTTTTTGGTCAAGAGAAATGCTGGAGGCTTTCATAGGTAGCCTTGGGAAATAAAGCTCAGTCTGTTACCTAAGGGCTTCC